>NC_051176.1:9555018-9695017 GCF_013339695.2 Rhipicephalus sanguineus | reverse complement strand
AATACGCTCGGCGGCTTGGTGACCACAAACTCCTCCAATTTCCCCAGCCTTGCACAAGTAGTGCAAGCTGACCAAATTATTTTACATGCAAAGAAGCTGCTTAGTAGCCTCCACTGCATGAAACAACTGACAGTCACACCGGCACTATGACAGTCCCGAGATGAACTGGGGCCTTTTCAGAATCAACGAGTTTGTGCCCGAGTTCGCACGTCAATCAATTTGGTTGACAGACGCCCGCGGCGAAGAAGATCGGGTCCGCCCACAGTGTTTGCTCTGGCGGAGGAGCAGTGCTCACGGCGCAACGCCAGCGAGCGGCACGCTTAATCTATCAGCTTAATCGCACAGACTATGCACACACGCACGAAGAACTAAAGGTTATATCATCACGTGGCTACGATGGCTTGCATTCAACTTCACCGCGCTCACGATGTACCACTCACAGCCACGAAGCAAGCGCCCCTGGTGAGATTTGCGGCGAGAAATATTATTTACTTGTTTGTGGAGGCATTATTTCTACCAATTCGTTACTACAAGAAAATCTTCAGACGTGTAATGTAAGTATAGCAGTAACCTGTCCATTTATTTATCTGTAATATTCCAGAGAAGCGAAACGAGCTGCGCCAAAGTGCTGCATGTGCGCCCTTGTTGCCTTTGAGAGTGGAAATTTCCATGCTGCAGGCGGAACGAAAGAATTCTCCGAAAGAGGACAAACGCCCACGAACACGCCCATAGGAGGCGCGATGATCAGTTGGCAAAAAGATAGCGCGACGATCGCGCTGACGTCGCTACACTGTCAAAATGTTGACTCAGTGGCGGCGCTGACGCATTCGCACGCGGCATCCCTGTGACAACCGCCGCAAATGCCGCACATGCGTATGTGACGTCATGCTCGTTCTTGTAGCCGTTTTTATCAACGCTGCTATCGCGTGCTCCGCACTGTCTTCCTGTCATGACCGCCGTAATGCGAGCTCGGAGCAAACTCGTGTGCCCGAGAAGCTCGGGCCATCCTGCATAGCACCCCCGATTTCTATTTCTTGACAGAACTCTGCGCGTGTCGAACAAAGGCATACAACCACACTTCTTACAATGTATTGCTAAGAACCCACCTGCCACGTTTCTAACATTGTATTGGTGCTCACGCAGCGGGTCATTCAAGCAACGACCGGTTTGTCCGACGTAGCTGCGACCACAAGATAGCGGCAGGCAATACACCACACACTCAGCGCAATCGACAAACTTATTTTTGTGATTAGTTTTGCACCCACGATTTTCTTTTCAATTCCTCGTCGTAATCTCGCACAGCCTTTCCAACTTGTTTGGCGCTGAAAAGAGCACGCGCACTTTGGCCCGCTGAGCAATCTTTTTCAGATTATGGGAAACCGCGTGTACGTAAGGTAACACCCTTGTGCGATTCCCTTGCTCAAATGTTCTCGCCGCATTTCGGTTTTTGTTTTTCCTGTCCCTCAAGATACATTCAGCTACGGAGAAAAGCAAAGCCTGGGGAAACGCGGCATCCAGTAGCCTCTTTTTTTGCTGATCGAAACTGAATTGGACCATATGGTGACACGACGTCGTATCGCGCTGATGAAAAAGGAATTTGATTTTCTTGGTGTCCGTTATGATGCTTAGTAATGCTGTTACTGCTATGTGTGTGCGTGTGTGTGCCTTCGTTGTGTGTTCGTCTTCAGTGCACTCTTACCCTTCTTAAACATGGAATGCCAACAGGCCAACTTTACCACCTTGGTGAACTTCATTTCTAATACAACGGGCCCTATCCTGAGTTTACTTCGTGATCTAAGTGCTACTGCATAGAATAACAGAGAGCTGAGCTAGTTGGTACGTATTCATTCTAAAAATCACAGCATATCCACGGGGTGAATGATGATGAGTGGGGCGAAGCTACGGAGGGAATCATCTGTAAACCGTGAAACTCTTCCGTGAAATGCGCCCAGTACATAATATAAAGAGTGTGAAACATCGTGTATATATTAAACATCAAACTTTTATTGTACTGTTGGTTTACGTGGTCCCTTCATCATCACTTGTGATCGGTGAAATGCAAGGAAGAAGTCCGCTCCCGAGCGAAAGAGCGCCAAGAGCGACCGCATTCCCCGCTCGCCCTGTGCGAATTAAAGGCAAGGCTAGAGCGAAGACAGGACGCGCGTTCCACGACGCGAGGTCGGTAGCATGCCCAACGAAAGCCAACGGAACGCGATCGTGCAAGTGCTCCGGCTTCGCATCGCCTCATGGTTCCATTTAGCGTCCCAAAACCAAACATATTGCTCAAGGTGTGCCTTGCGTTTTTTGTAGAAATAATTTCTTTATCATGTACATTAAGACGAAAAGTTGAAAGCTCACTAGAGTGTATCGCCCGCAAAGTATGTCTTTTAGTGTGATTTAACTCTCGTACGGCAGGGTCCTCGCGCCGTTGCCGGTCCACCTCGCCCGTTGACGATCGGGCGAGGTGGCTACATGCAACTACTACTACTACACTTTAAGAAAAACATCTGGCGTTCTTTCGTTCTGCTTTTACAAAACATCTGGCGTCTTTCGTTGGTTTATTTTCATCAATCAACGGCGTTTTGAACAAAATTTTTATTGTTTAATCACGCACAGGAGAAATCTGACCAGGCACTACCTTGGAGGTAAACAATGGCTGCTAATGGCAATGAGAGACAGAAGAAGTCGGCTTTTAGCTAACACTTACACTTCTACTTCTACTAACGTTTCCTACTGGAACATGCCAATGGCTGCTAATGGGGAATGAGAGACAGAAGAATTCGGCTTTTAGTTAACGCGCACGCTGCGAATTTTTTATTGTTCAACAACGCACAGGAGAAATCTCCCACCGGCACCACCTTGGAGGTCAAAGCGTAAGACTTGTTACTCACTACTACGACCACGACGACTACGAGGGACGAACGGGTGCCGCCTTAAGGAGCTTCGCCCCTAAAAGAGACAGGGCGTGCAAACACGGACACAAGAAAAGAGATCAGGACACCACAAACGCCGACTAACAACTGAAGAGACGCACACCGGCTGAAAAGAAAGAAGGCACGAAAAACTTATCTGCGCATGCCCATGCAACCGGCGAACCTATCAATTCCGGCACGCGTGGCGGTCTACGTGGAGATAACTGTTAAGGCATTTGATTTCATCTTTATGCAATTTAATCGACGGTTGGCTCACGCATGCGCTACCACTATTCTCGTATGCCAGGCTTCAATCATCAGGCGCGTTTCTTCATTTCTATGCCGGTACAACACTGCGCATTCATCGAATTTGGCGTGCACTTACAATCTCGACAATGTAAGATAGATAGAAGGTGAGCCTCCTGTTAGCGATCTCTTAGTTCCACAATCTCTGGTTAATGCATCTGCCCGTCTGTCCGTGTTTGCACGCCCTGTCCTCTTTTAGAATGCTACTGCATGTTGCATTAATTTCTGCCACGCAGTGCAAATGCCGGTCGCTTACGTTCTGTGGTTCGCAATTAGGTGATCCCACTTGAGCTCAGTACTCTATTCTGCAGGTTCCTGCCATCGAATGGACATGCTTCGAAGATGTTCAAGATACTCAAGCCTGAATGGCACAGGCAAGTATGGTTGTACCGCCAGTATCTTGAGTTACAAATTCAAGGCGAAAAAGAGGTTGGAACTTCCAGCAAAGTTCTTCATGAATACCTCAAGCTTGTCAACAGGACTACTGAAGTCTTGTGGCAGCGGGAGCTGGCGTATCTCCGAACACGTCTTCCTGCGAAGAATCCTGCACCCACAAGCCCTGTGCTCACGCCTGAGGGCGTGTACCTACCAGAACCGGTCAAGAAGGCCCTCTCTTTAGGGCCGAAGCGTGCGGTCGAAACTAAACAGTCACGCCATGAATTGTCGTCCTTGGTTAGACAGATCTCATCTCAAAGAATGTGCCAGAAGAAGAAGCAGGCCGCATCGTCGCAGCAGGTGCTGACGTCGTCTCTCGAGGTAAGATGCCTGTTTCAAAACTTTATATCAAGCCTGTTGGCTCCTATTTGGTCGATAATTCGTTGTGTTTTGCCTGCGGACGAAGAGGGCGCATTCGCCGTATTCTCCTGTGTTCAGTACCATGAAAAGGTTGGTGAAGCCATCTTTGCGGTCTTTGACAGTCGCAGTAATGTGTGTCTTCCAAAAATAAGGACTGAGGCTAAGAAGCTTTGTAAGCGGTTGAAGCTAGATAAATTGGTCAGAAGTATTGAAAAGGAAACGCGCGATTGTTTAGCAGTGTTTTTCATGGCAAAGACACATAAAGTAGATGTGCCATTGAGAGTTAAAATCTCTGAGCATGACACTTGGCAAAAACAAATTGCGTTGTTTCTGCAAGCAAAGCTTGATATTTTACCTATCTGTGACCCTTTCCTTGTCAGGAATTCGGAAGAGGTTATTAATTTTATGAACGTCAACCATGACGAACGCCTCCGGGCCTTTTCTATTGATGTAAAAGATTTGTTTTATTCTATTCCTCATGAAGATTTGTTACGTTCTGTTGAAAAAGTCATTGATGAATATGGTATAATTAGATTTCAAAATGAGGTTGGTCTTTCATTTGGGCATTTTTTATAACTTCTGACGTGCTACCTTAAGTCTACCTTTATTTTATGGGAGGATTGTGCACAGTTGCAGAAAAGAGGCATCTGCATTGCTTCTTGCCTGGCTCCCCGACTGAGTGACCGGCTTTTAGCTCAGCTTTGTGCGAAGCTGTCAGAAAGGTTGAAGGGTACTAAGGTAGTTAAAATTTTAGATATGTAGATGATTTCCTATTTTTTGTGAATTGTCCTACCGAGCGGCTAGTTGCTGAGTTTAACGGTCTTATACCAGTAACCAAGGATTGTCTTGAGCCCTTAGAAGTGACGCATGAGCTTCTGCAGAATGGCACCATGAGGTTTCTGGACCTTCGCCTGTCGCTCGACTGTGATCATTCCTGTTGACTTTATGAACCTCGTGCAAGTAAACCCCTACTCCCCTACCACTCAGCGCATTCGAAACTAGTTAAGAGGGCGATTACGAAGCTTTTCTTCAAGAGTGCCCTAATGACGCCGTGTCACCATATGGTCCAATTCAGTTTCGATCAGCAAAAAAAAGAGGCTACTGGATGCCGCGTTTCCCCAGGCTTTGCTTGTCTCCGTAGCTGAATGTATCTTGAGGGACAGGAAAAACAAAAAATTGGGGGACCCTTAAGCTTCGCCTTTAAGAGCTGAACGCAATAGCGAAATCCGGCCTCTAGTGCGCCCTTCAAACGCTAAGTGCATACTTATTAATATGTTTTGTTACACACACACACACACACGCACACACACACCCACACACACACACACACGCACACAAACTCGCGCGCGCGCAAGCGCGTCGTATCTATAGTAATGGTACAGGTTTTCGATCTATTTAACAGCACTTTTATAACAACTTCATGAAAATATTGTACAGTGATATAGTCACATGGTCCTGTATTATGACCTGCGCGTAGGCGTGACACTTGTATTCGTAAATGGTCACATCCTGTCGTCCGTCTTGCGTTAGTTATCTGGCAATTGTTCGACTTGTTCTTCTGGAGACCTCTTCCGGCCAACCGCAACAAGCATGGCCTTATGGTCGGTGAAATGGCAAACTGCAGTACTTCACTTCTTTAATGGTGTCGTGAGAATGAAAAGCTAAATCTATGCAAGTGTTGTGGTTTGTTGAAATGGCATTTGATGGAGTTGCCATCTCCAAACCAGGCCCGCGTTTGTAGGATCTCCGGAAATTTTCTGCAACCCGACATTTTGGTTGAAATCTCCGACAACAAGTAAGGCTTCAGACCCTATGCAGGGCTGCAGCTCTCTCATGACGAGGTCAGCAGCCCTCGTCACGCATGTTCCGGGCGCGATGTATACGCACGCAATCACCACACTGCCTAGTCGTACGGCAACAAACTCTCCACACTCGTACACCTGTTGGACCAGAGAGACGGCCTCCGCTTGCACTTCCCGTTTGACGTATATGGCCACACCAGCAGCACGGTTGTCGGGAGCGTTTTGCAGCGCTGATGCAGCGATACCCATCCACATCGCATGGGTAGTTTGGATCCATCCAGGTTTCAGTGAAGCACAGTGCGGTAGTATTCGTTAAAATGTAATCACTGGCGACGTCTGCATTGTGTGCACCCAAGGAGCGCACGTTGACACAGCCGACTGTGACAAAGTAGGCGGCCAGCATGCGGTTGCACTCGGCGCTGATGGTTTGTAGACAATGCTGGTCGAGTCTCCTGAATTCGTCGGCAAGGGCGCGACCAGGGTTATCCTTGATGTGATAGAAGCGATGGTCATTTTCTTTGTTCGTCAGATATAAACCGTCAATGGTGGTAACGCTGCTGAGAGCTACGTACACAAGCTTTTGGTTCTGCGACTTTGAGTAATCGACAACCACCTCATCGTAAGTGCCTCCCTGGGACTTATGGATGGTGATTGCGATCGCCTGGACGATAGGAAATTGTTTGCGCCTGACGGTTATGTGGCTCATTCCTTTTCCCTTTAAATGGCACCCGATGGTAATGAGTTCGATGGGAACCCAGTTGACGTGGATGTTGGGATGGCTTTCCCGGTAACGTCGCCCTTTTAGCAGGGCCGCTGAGCCCACACCGGTGGGAAACTCTATCCATAAGCGTAGCGGCTTGTTGTCGGTGTCCCTTTGAACGTGCCTCAGTATCCCCACACTGCCATTGACGAGACTATCGGACACATCGATGTTTCGTGTAACCATGTAGGGCTTACCAAGGCACAGCAGTATGTTGTGATTTAAGTTGGCCATGTCCGTTTTCGACATGGTGGCGGACTGTGGACTTTGCTTGCGTATATTCTTCGTGGGACCTGTGGCCACAAATGGTATCCACAGCAGGGCAGTGGACTGCGTATTCGTTGCAGGCTTCGGCAGTTGCGAGTGTTGTAGGCATCAGCATCTTGTTTGTGTAGAAGAGGCGCACTCCGGATGGACACTTCCTAGTCGGCCTCTTCGGTGGTTCAAAGCGGCTCTTCAGGAGAGACACCTCATCCGGAGCGAGTCCCCTCCCGTCTCCAATCTCGTGAGTACTGTGGCAACCGCTCGTCGCTCTGGCGCCGACATCCTTGAGTTGGTAGTATGAGAGGTTGTGCCAAGGCCTACTTTCCGAGTCGAATACAACTTTGGTGCAATCTAGGCGCCTGTATACTTCAGCTGCTTGACTGGTGGAACTGCCTCAGGTCGCCGCACATGATGACGTCGAATCCACCGAAGGGTTCCGCATATTTTAAGAGATGGTGCAAAGTCGGTGATCAATCATCACGAGTGTGTCCGCCGACATCTGCTAAGCTCATCGATTATAATACACTTGATGTCTCTGAAGACGCAGCGAAAGGAATTTGCGTCGCTCGAGCTGAGTCCCCTGTCTGGATTTTTGCCGGATATGACTAGCTTGAAGGCGGCGTGTGAGGTACCCCCCCGATTGCAACGGATGCTTTCCGGTGGTCGCACAGGCAACGTAGGCGTGTGATGCTTACATGTCTGTTTTCACTTGAGTAGTAGCTGATTATACACATTCATGATTGTACGCAAAAACGAAAGTTTTGCCACAAACCGGCAGCTCCAGTAAGGAAGACTTGCAGTGGTTTCGAGTCGGGCGTGGTAAGGCGATGATATTACCTCTCGCCGATGTCGAATTGGCCTGCAATTCATCATTCTCATACGCTGCAAGTAGCTGTCGGTGGGCATGACGTCCGGTGCGCATTTGGACGGCCGGACATTTTGCGACAGCCGCGTGAGTACTGTCACCCTGAGCCTGCTGTATGGCTGTTGTTCTCCGGGCCTCACCTAGGATGTCAAGAGTCATCATTTAAGTCCACAAGTCGTCAGTTCAATGTGTGTTCCGCCTCTGTCATGTCTCTCTGAAGCCTCTCGGTGTAGCGCTTCGCCATCAATGATGCTGTTGCCATCTCTTCCATTTCCGCAAGGGTCATGCTTGGGCTGCTGAACCGAGCTTTCACAGCCAGCATTTGTGACACGCAATTGTCCAAAAATGTCAACGAACTTGTTGTTGTCCAGGATATCTACCTCACGGTGAAATGGGTCGAACAGGAGCACGTGCTCGCGCTTGTAGTTGAGCACGTCGGATAGTGGGTAGGCGTGGTAGCGAAGAACCGCAGGCTGCGCTCTCCTTCGGCCGTTGTTGAATGACGTGAGGTGTTCGGCGTACGTTAATGCAGCTTGATCGTCCGGACGGTCTTCATACTTATGTATGGTAGTCTTGCACCACACGTCCGTGCTAGTTTCATCTAACCCTTCACGATCCATCAATTCCCGACTTTTTCGGATGCGGACTCGCTGCTCCGGCCACGCGGTGTTGGCTGTGACTACGGCACGACTTGTGTGTGACATGCCAAGGCCGAGCACATACCAGGCCGCCTCTTGCGCCGACATCTCGACTGCTTTCAACATCTTTACGCTAAGCTGTCGGATAGCTTGCGCGTAAATCAGCTTACACGCGAGATAATCGAAGTAGGTGAAAAGTTGGGTTACAGGTGTGTTAGTATGCCTTCCATCGCGCTGACGAAAAAGACATTTGATTTCCTTGGTGTCCGTTATGATGCTTAGTAATGTTGCTGTTACTTCTGCGCAGCAGATGTGCTCATGGTCTTGCGCTATAAGTAGTGTCGAGATCACAAAAATAAACTGTTGAATGTAGCGATATGTTTGTGCGTGTGTGTTTCTTCATTGTGTGTTCGTCTTCAGTGCGCTTTTACCCTTCTTAAACAAAAAATCAGCATGAGGTTGTTTCGTTTTCAATTCTACTCGGCGCACACGAACTATGGCGCTCGCGCACGCGGCCGCTATGGTCGCGTCAATAGGGAATGACCGTCAAATCTGCCACAAGTATATAGTGTTAAGGTGTTTAATAGACAGCACTCAACGACAATGAGTGATGGCGACAGTCACGGCAAGGCACGAACTCTCTGCGCGAGCGGCGTTCTTTCTTCAAGCAGCCAAAGAGGATGACCCACTAGAAGGCGCTGGAGAGGGTAACCCATTACCATGTCCCAAGGCTTCTCTACAATTACCCCGGGTACGAAAAGGGAGCCGTCCGGCGACCTAACAGCTCGTCACTATGAGTGGGTCATAGGCCTTGAGGCGCTCCACGTTGACAATGTCGCGCCCTCGACGGCTCATGTCCGAAGCTGGTTCGATGGGTTCCATCAAGTAGTTGACCGGGGATGTGCGCTCGACGACCCGGTATGGGCCTTCGTATTTCGGCAGCAGTTTTGAAGAAAGGCCACTTGCAGTGGTAGGGACCGAGAGCCATACGAGCGCTCCAGGAAGGAACGTGGGCTCAGAAGTGGTGGTGCCATCGCGAATGCTCTTCTGCAGCTCTTGTTCCTGCGTCGTAAATGTCTTGGCAAGCTCGCGACACTCTTCAGCGAGCCTGGCTGTGTCAGAAATAGGCGCACACTCAGATGAATCCGGCTTGTATGGAAGTATCGTGTCGATGGTGTGCGACGGGTGCCTTCCGTACAGTAAGAAGAACGGTGAAAAACCAGTAGTGCTCTGAGGGGCGGTGTTATAGGCGTAGGTGACGAAGGGCAGAATGGCATCCCAATTGGTGTGATCGGCGGCGACGTACATTGACAGCATGTCGCCGAGCGTGCGGTTAAAGCGTTCGGTTAGGCCATTCGTCTGCGGGTGGTAAGCAGTAGTTTTGCGGTGAACAGCATGGCACTCTTTCAGAATGGCTTCCACGACTTCCGATAAGAAGACACGGCCTCGGTCGCTGAGAAGCTCTTGGGGTGGACCGTGACGCAGTATGAATCGGTGTAGTAGGAAGGAGGCAACATCGCGCGCTGTAGCCGCTGGGAGGGCGGCGGTTTCGGCGTATCGCGTTAGATGGTCAACAGCGACGATGGCCCAGCGGTTACCAGCCGAACTCAGAGGAAGTGGTCCATACAAATCGATGCCCACGCGCCCGAACGGACGGTTAGGGCAAGGTAATGGTTGTAGACCTGCTGGCGACACGTGCGTTGCAGGTTTTCGGCGTTGGCAATCGAGGCAGGAGCGAACGAACTTCTGCACGTAGCGGTACATCCCACGCCAGAAGTATCGTTGTCGAATGCGGTGGTAAGTTTTGGATACCCCAGAGTGCGCGCATGCGGGTCGGAGTGGAAGGCCTCGCATATATCAGAACGCAGACTGCGGGGTATCACTAGTAGCCACTGGCGGCCGTCGGCGTTGTAATTGCGTCGGTGCAGGAGGTCGTCACGAACGGCGAAAATGGTGGGCTTGACGACGTAATGCGCGAGTGGATGGTGTTGCCGTCGGATTAGTGAGCAAGTCGATCAGCGAGGTGATCCATTTATCCTTGCGCTGTTCGGTAGCGATGGTGTGAACGCTGATTGAAGCAACAGCTATGTGAGATACTGAGCAGGGGGCATTGTCGTCAGGCAAGGGAGAGCGCGAGAGGGCGTCGGCGTCAGCATGCTGGCGTCCGTTGCGGTACAGCACGCGGATGTCGTAGTCCTGCAGGCGAAGTGCCCAGCGGGCGAGACGGCCTGAGGGATCCTTCAATGACGACAGCCAGCATAGTGCATGATGGTCGGTGAAGACATCAAATGGGCGACCATATAAATAAGGTCGAAACTTTGTAAGGGCCCATATGATCGCCAGGCACTCTTTTTCCGTGACTGAGTAATTGGTCTAGGCTCTGGTAAGCGTACGGCTTGCGTATGCCACGACATATTCGGGGAACCCTGGTTTGCGTTGCGCAAGGACAGCGCCGAGGCCTACACCGCTGGCGTCCGTGTGTACCTCCGTGGGGGCCGTAGGGTCGTAGTGACGTAGTATGGGAGGAGACGTCAACAAACGACGGAGCTTTGCGAACGCGTCGTCACACTCGGACGACCACGAATTTAGGGGTCCGTTACTTCCAAGGAGCTTCGTCAGCGGCGATATGATTGTGGCAAAGTTTCGTATGAAGCGTCGAAATTATGAACACAGTCCGACGAAACTGCGCAGTTCTTTGACGGACGTAGGTTTGGGAAATTCGGCCACGGCCCGAAGCTTGGCCGGATCGGGAAGGATTCCGTCTTTTGGACACGACGTAGCCGAGGATTGTCAGCTGCCGTGCCGCAAATCGGCACTTCTTCAGATTCATTTGGAGGCCGGCGTTGCTCAAACGTGTCAAAACATGCCGCAGACGTTGGAGATGCGTGGAGAAGTCCGGAGCGAAGACGACGACGTCGTCCAGGTAACACAGGCACGTGTGCCATTTCAAGTTACGCAGAACGGTGTCCATCATGCGCTCGAAGGTCGCGGGCGCATTACACAGACCGAACGGCATGACGTTGAACTCGTACAAGCCGTCGGGCGTGACAAAGGCTGTCTTTGGTCGAGCGTCATCAGCCATGGGTACTTGCCAGTACCCCGAGCGCAAATCGAGAGATGAAAAGAATTCTGCTCCTTGGAGGCTGTCAATCGCGTCGTCGATTCGCGGCAGTGGATAAACATCCTTGCGGGTGACCTTGTTGAGCCGTCGGTAGTCCACACAGAACCGCACAGAGCCGTCCTTCTTCGTAACGAGAACAACAGGAGACGCCCATGGGCTGTCGGAGGGCCGAATTACATCGCGTCGAAGCATATCGTCCACTTGCTCGTTAATTACCCGGCGTTCTGTGGGAGACACGCGATATGGACGTTGCCGCAGTGGTGGTTGGGCGCCAGTGTCGATGCGATGCGTAACAGCGGACGTGCGGCCGAGGGAAGTTTGCCCGACATCGAAAGAATGACGAAATTCATCCAACAAGCACAGAAGCTGCGAACGCTGGACCGACGTAAGGTTGTCAGCAATGGAGGGACCAAATACATCAGTAGGTGACGATTCAGACGTGGAAACAGCACTGATGGTGCGGGAACTGGTACAGTGCGAGTCATCGGGTGCGTCCAGAACTTGTGCGTCTTCAACGGGTTCCACTTTGCCGAGACATTCCCCTCGAACCAACGTAACAATGCACGGGGATGGGTAGGTAACAAAAATAGTGGTGCTGCCCTGAGTGACTCGCACGGTCGCAAAAGGTACCAGCAACCCTTTCCTAGTGCAGACGCGGGCAGATGGCGAGAGGAGTGCAGTGGTGTCGGAGAGACCGGCGCAGTAGACCGACACAGCCGTTGACGAGTTTGGAGGCACTTTCGTATCGTCTTGGACGAGGATCTTGCTCATTGTCGATGGACTGTCTGTCGGCGTCAAATGTGAGAACGGTGAGAGTTCGATTTCGGCTGGTGCGCAAAGAATTACGGCGTCGTGGCGGGAGAGGAAATCCCATCCCAAGATGACGTCGTGAGAGCATGCCGCAATTATGATGAACTCGACGTCGTACAGAACGTCCTGAATGACGACGCGAGCAGTGCATACTGCTGTGGGATGAATACTCTGGGAGCTCGCGGTACGAAGGGACATCCCAGAAAGTGGCGTCATCACTTTTCGAAGTAAGCGGCAAAGTTTTGCGTCCATAACGGATACAGCGGCTCCAGTATCGATAAGGGCCGATGCGCGAACACCGTCCACAAGCACGTCGATTACATTCGATGGACTTCGCTGAGGGCTTTCACAGTTCGATAGCGTCGCAGCCCTTGCCTCCTGGACTGCGACGACTAGTTTTCCTGCTCTCGTGCGACCGAACGAGGCCGCATGGGTGACAGTGACCGACGTCGGAGAGACGGAGAGCGGCGAGTAGCTGGAGGTGGGCGTGACGTCGGCGACATAGGTGGAGGTGGGTCGTAGAATGCACGGCTTGACTGGCTGGTGACGGGTGACGCGACTCGAGGCGGCTGCACGCGTTGACAATAACGTGCCACGTGACCGGCGTAACCGCAAGCAAAGCAGATGGGCCGGTTGTCGGGGGTGCGCCATCGGTTCGCCGGGGTAGGTCCCGCCCATGTCGCAGTACGTGATTGACGAGTCGGCTGCTGAAATGACTGCATAGTGGGCTGCAGTCGGGGCCGAGGGATGGCGTCAGCATATGTAGCCGGCACACCCACCTCAAAGAACGGAGGTCTAGCGGCGGCTTCGGCGTAACTCATTGGGGCAGCCGCAGGAATTACTTGGGGCGTCCTGGCGACAACTTGAGCGTAACTGAGGCGCAGGAGCCGGAGGTTGCGGGTGGTACTCAGGCATGACCTCCGCAATTTCCTGCTCAATCGCTCGGCGGAGAGGAGGAAGAAGGGTGGTCGACGACTGTTGAACGTGCGGCGGGTGGGCAAAGGCGAGGAGGGAGATCTGGCGTGCAATTTCCTCGCGCACGAATGACTTGACTTCTGCCAGCAACGCGGCCTGGTCAGATATTGCTGCCAAGCCAGCAAGCTCTGCGTCGCGTGATGGGGAGCGACGGGTCATCGAACGCTGCCGGCGGAGCTCCTCGTAGCTCTGGCACAGCGTTATGACCTCGGCCACTGTGCCAGGGTTTTTGGCGAGCAGCATGGTGAAGGCATCGTCGTCAATGCCTTTCATTACGTTCCGGATCTTGTCAGACTCAGACATGGTTCCGTTGGCCTTCTTACACAAGTCGAGGACGTCTTCGATATAACTTGTGAACGATTCACCGGCCTGCTGAGATCGCTCACGTAAGCGCTGTTCGGCTTGCAGCTCACGAACTGCTGGGCGGCCAAAAACGCTGATGACGGCGGTCTTGAAATCGGCCCAAGTCGCAAAATCGGACGCGTGGTTGTTGTACCACAAGCTTGCTACGCCCGCGAGGTAGAACACCAAGTTGCTTAACTTGCCTTCTTCGTCCCATTTGTTGGGGATGCTGACGCGCTCGTAAATTGCGAGCCAGTCCTCCACGTCGGTGCTATCGGCGCCAGTGAAGATAGGTGGGTCGCGTATACGGGGGACACCGGGACATGTGCTCTTTGTGAGAGGAGGCGTTTGCTGGGCGGCGTCTTGAGGCATGGTAGATGGCAAGGTACGGGATCGGAGCTCCAGGGGCATTGAATGGGAGCAGAGCACTCTCCACCAAATTGTTAAGGTGTTTAATAGACAGCACTCAACGACAATGAGTAATGGCGACAGTCACGGCAAGGCACGAACTCCCTGCGCGAGCGGCGTTCTTTCTTCAAGCAACCAAAGAGGATGACCCACTAGAAGGCGCTGGAGAGGGTAACCCATTACCATGTCCCAAGGCTTCTCTACACTCTTCACAATGTAGAATACGAGCAAATGACAAAATGGTGAATAACATCGCCAAGGGGAGAATCTGACTTTACCAAATGTAAGTAAGGTTCCGATTAAATAGGTGCTTAGAAAAGCCAAGCTAGAAAATATATACTGAGTTACTGAAATGACGCTGCGGTTCTTTTCTCTGGCGAAGCTGCCAAGACGGCCGTTAACAAAGCCGCCGCCGCATCGAGCAGCCACCGCCGAACCATCGCCATAGCAACCGCCGCCGCTGTGTACGTGCGCACTGGCGAAAAGCATGCCGCGGCGGCGTCCCGTCCGTCACCGCTTCCGCTCGGCAAGCCGCGGCACGCTGTCCACACTTCTGGCGCGGGAGTCACGTGACGAAAGTGGCTTTCTCGAGGCGCCCGCCGGCGCACTCCCGGCTCGTGAGTCTACCCGACAGACAGGCGGTGCGGGAGAGGAGAGCAATGTTTGGCTGCTGAGACGACGACAGTGTGAGAAGGAATAGGCGAAGTAGGTTTTGCTAGCTCTAAACTTGGCTGCTGCCAGCTTCTGCTGTGTTTCGCTAGGCCCGAACTTTGCTTTTTTATGGCCCTTAGATCGGACCAGCTTTGCTGCTGCTCTACCTTTGAGCGGTTGTGAACAGTTCAGTTTTTCTGAAACTTTCCGCACTGGTGATTACTTTCTTTCTTATTTCTTAGCGAGCCTCAGGCACTTTGGCCGTTTCTATCTACGTATCTATCTGTCTATCTAGCCGCCTACGTCTGGGCGCTCTCCTGGTCGTCTCCATGATTTCTAATATACCAAAATTGGCCTAGCAGGGGATCAGTGTATGACGAACACGATTCACTGGCCATGACATGAATAACGCAAAATACCTGCCGCGTACGTCAGGAAACCCTCTCTCTCAGTCACGTGTGGCACATACCCGTATACCACAGTTCACGTCATGCGGGTATGTGCCGCAGGTGATACAGAGTCTCAACCAACACAGTAACCGCGAACACACAGATTGACACGCAAGGAAAATGATAATAATAATTATTGTTGGGGTTTTATAGTCCGAGAACCACGATATTATATGAGAGACGCCGTAGAGAATGGCTTCGGAAATGCTGACCATTGCGTATTCTTTAACGTGTACCGAGATCGCACAGAACATGGGCATCCAGCATTTTGCCTCTATCCAAATGCGACCGCCGCGGCCAGGATCGAAACCTCAACCTTCGGGTCAGCAGCCGAGCACCTTAACCGCTACACCATCGAGGCAAACACAAGGAAAGTGAAAAAACTGAAGACAGAACACCCCTGGAAGACGCTCAAGTACGATCCCCTCATCCACGTGGTCCGAACGTGGACCACGGGGATTACGCAAAAACCGGCGTCACTGCTTCCTACAATAAATCTGCTGAGAGAACCAGGGCTGTCATCATTACCGGTGTCTTGAACATTGATTTATCAATACCCAAAAATGCTTAGTCCTCATATTGCGTGAAACACGGATTGGATGTGGAGAGGGCATCAAAAGACCTCGCTGCCTCGTCCACGACAGGAGGCATCATAGATCATTTCATCGTAAGAGGCATCCAGGATTTCCATCAGCTGTACTATGCCTCACACCTAACTACACTTATACCCCTCGTAACCGCAATCACGAACGGATCCAATGAACAAGTCCGGTCCAGCTGCTGGTGCTCACTGATCCCTGTGATGATGACATTGTTCGAGAACTGTCAAGAACCCCTTCTACACACACACACACGGGTTCGTGAAACGTGCGTGCGTTCTCCGTCATAATGCGCAAGTATACGCATTACAATTGTAACTGTGACTGTAACGTACGTGCAGTGCGCCTGCGCGTGGCACTCGGCTGTGTATATATCTAGGCAATCTTTCCTGAATGAAGCTTAGTTGCGACTTACGCCTGTCCTGTGCGTCTGTGTTCCTTCTTTGTCCTGTTCGGATTCGCGCTATCCAGTATTGATGAATATAAGCACTTCATATCAGCTTACCGCTTCTGGTGTTGGTAACACCCATGTGTATGTTGCCATCGCTACGCAAATGTAAACAACTGGTTATATAAGAGATATGCGACTCTTGAACATATGAGTGTGCGTACACCAATTCCATATTTCTCTAGCGTCATTCGGTAACGTTTCGCTCAATGTGTCACCATCCCGCGCATGCTTCGCATAACGTCGATTCCCACGGTACGATGGACCTGCCGATTTTTTTATTTAAACAAACTGCGATCCCCACTCAGTGATTTTATCAGGGCGGCACACATAGTTAGTGTTGAACAGATTGCAAGTACATGGGCATATAATATTTACAAGTTATACAATGTAAAGGGAGATATAAACTCTCACGGGTAACAAAGGTACAATAAAAAGAGAACATTACAATTATACAAGCATGTACAGTAGAATGCGAGTAGAATTCAACTGGTAAGCGCACCTTCTCATTCTGAGGGAAACAATGAGGGAGCCGAAGCACATGTATTAGTTGGTTTATTCCACTCTACTATGGTGGAAGGTCGTGGTGAGGTCATGGCTCGGCCTAGCAGAGTAGCCAGAAGAAGAAAAAAAATAGGATATATTGGCTCTATATTAGCCGTTAATTAGTTGATACAAAAATTGTAAGGGAGAAAGTTGAGCTCTGTTTAAAATGTACGTAGCAGAAGGCCTTGAAAATTATTGTAAACAAAACGCACCGCTCTTTTATGCACTTTTTCTAGTCTTTTATTGTTAGCATTAGTAAAGGGTCCCATATAATCGCGGCGTAATCTAATATTGGTAAGACAATTGATTTGCAGACAGAAGCAGTGTAAAGCTTGAGAGCAAGACGAATAAAAAACAGTTTAAGTTGCATTTGTTGTGTTTTGTGTTATGTGCTTCTTCCAGCATAGGTTATATGATATATAAAGACCCAAGTACATATCATTAGTGACTTCAGACAAAAAAGTTTTGTTAGCATTGTACCTAAAATGCAAAGGCTTTTCCTTGGGACTGATCCGCGTAAAGACCGTTTTATCAAAGTTAATTACCATTTGTCATTACTCGCGCCAGGAGGCTACTTCCCGAAATGCCTGATTCAACAGCAGTTGATCGGATGGGTTATCTACCTCGGAACACAAAACATCTGGGCAAGGCTTCACTTTCACTGGAATTTGTTGCACAATATCATTAATCAAGAAAAGAAATATCCGAGGCCCAAGATCTGAGCCCTGGGGAACTACAGAATCAATACTTATATATTTTGAGCAACAACCATGACAAGAAACAAACTGTTGTCTTTTAGTTAGATAACAAGAGAGCCAACTGATCAACATTTAGTTTTTAGGTATTTTCTATAATTTTAATACTTTTTTTTCTGTGAAACCATATCAAAGGCTTTAGCGAGGTCCACAAAAATTGAATCTATTTATTTGCCACGGTTAATAGAGTTAGAAAAATCATGCCCGGTTTCATCGAGCTGAATGCAGGTTGAAAAGCTTTTTCTGAATCTGTGCTGATGTCTAGTTAGGAAATTGTGTTTGTTCAGAAACTGCACGCAGTAATTCTGTATTACATGTTCTATTATTTTGCAAGAGCTTGAATTTAATGAAATTGGTGGATAGTTCCCAACCTCGTTCTTGTTTTCTTACATTTGTGTTGGCTTAATTTTGACAGTTCCCCACTCATGCGGCAGTTGACCACCGAGTAATGATTTATAGAATAGACCATGTAAATGCTTTATTACTCATACCTTTTTTAAAAAACCATCAATGTTGCAATCAGGTCCAGGCGATTTTTTCGTATCTAGTTTAAGTGGCATGTTCGAGATAGCACTTTCTGAGATCAGGCATGGGATGCAAAGGGACTTGGCACTTAACAAAGGGTGGATGGTGGGAATATGTGCATAGCCCTGTCTGAATTTATGGCTCCGCCTCAGCACCGTCTTACACACGAGTGCTTGAAAAAATATTAACGTAGCTTCACTGGAGGCGCAAGAGGGAGCGTCCTCGATTTCGCTGTTTCCCTTTCTTTCTTCATCTCTCTTTTTATTTTCTGCGTTTCTTGCTCTTTCTGTCTTTCATCCCTCTCTCTCTGCTTCTTGCGAAAAGTGCACCATTGTCGCGAAACACTGTGAGCAGCTCACACGTGAAATCATAGAATCTAATAAAATGCAACAGCTGGCTGACCTCTGTGTAAGCATGCCTTCTGCTGCC
Organism: Rhipicephalus sanguineus; assembly: GCF_013339695.2. NCBI lineage: Eukaryota > Metazoa > Arthropoda > Arachnida > Ixodida > Ixodidae > Rhipicephalus > Rhipicephalus sanguineus. The sequence continues at coordinate 9,676,617 of NC_051176.1, read as the reverse complement.
CTCACCAAAAAGGAAGCTGCTTATCTGGCTGTAATGCAATAGCTTGTGCGATTGCGCTGATGTGTACCCTTATCTTCTGCATATAGTTGTAGCGTTTTCGCTAATAAAAGTGAGTTGAAGTCGGCGCCTGTGTTCTCTCCTCTCATATGTCCTCGTTCATTTTGTGCTGCGTCGGTGCTTCCCCCATCTTTCTATCCTTTTCTCTCTCTATATCTGTTTCTCTTTCTCTTTCTTTCGTTCTCGCTCTTTGTCATTCTTTCTATGCTTTTGCTTCAATCCCTCTCCTCCTCCTTTCCCTCCTCCTCACACTTCCGTTTCTCAACCCCTTGCTACACTGCACTATAAAGCTACGATGTGCCCGGCTAGCGTGCCTGGATAGGCCGAGTGGGTAGGACGCTCGCCTTCAGGTCGAGGGTGCGCGGGTTCAAATCCCGCCTCATTAAGAATTTTCTCTTCGGCAACAATTTCTCTCTTGGTCTTTCTTTACATCTCTCTGACCCATCGGCGATATTCTGGGAGCGAAGCAAAAGATGACGCCTTTGGATCACGATAAGAGACATTTTACGCCGAGCTAGAACAGCCTCGCTGTTGAAATATAAAATCATTAAGGCCCAACAAATTTCAATGCAGTGCTGCTAGTCGCTTTCTTCAGCCTGAATGCGCACTTTACACGCTCGTGCCGTGAGAGAGTGGGATGTGCCCCATGCATGATATACGGACGCATAAATTAATAACCTGGTCTTTTTCTTGTCTATGTTTGGACAGCAGATTACAATGCATATAGGGCCAGCATTCACTCAATTCGTGGGCAACCAATAGCGTTTATTATTAAGTATTAGTGCCACCTCATCCCACTGTTAAGAGGCCTCACACTTTAAAGTTCCGAGTGTGGTCAACTGTATGGAAGCGACGTTTACATCTAAGACGCTACCAATTCTCTTCTCAAAGAAACCAAGTGAACCCTGACGGCAGTATTATCGAATGGCAGGCTCGAACAGGCCGCATACATATTTTTTTCTTCTCAACCAATGTTCGAGATAGAAACGTCTCGGTTATCATAAAGTAGCGCTCATTTATCTCTTTGTACACTCATGATACACTTTCAAGAGACACTGCGAATGCAACGCACCACTTCGAGCACGTCCGACATCTTGGCCAGGATCTCATTGGAAAGTGTCTGCAGCAGAGGGACGCTGTATTGGAAAGAAAGGAAAGCGATTAATGAGCTGTCTACAAGGATGAGCAGAAAATGAACCACCGTAAACACGATGTTATGTCCAACGTTAAGTTACAAAAAACGAGGCACACTGTGATGTCATTTCATTGTTTGCTAATGGGTCATGCGAAGTAGTGCTGGCTTGATACCGAACGCTCTGCATTTTCCTGCGTGATCATGCGGAGAGTGCACTTCATCAATGAGCATATAAAGATGCGTATACTGGAGCGAAGCTAAAATGAGCTTCGCAGCACAGTTTTATGCAGCACTCACATATTTCTAGCATTAGGCGTTCAAAAAAATTGAACGAGGTATATTTAGTTTGCCTGGAACTCCGTATATTTTAGAAGTGGGGTCATTCCACAAGACACGGGTCCGAAAACTGATATATTAGATTTGACATGGGGAGGAGCATTTAATATTTTATGCACCTCTTTCCAGGTAGACTGAAAGTAAACATCGTGTTATGATTAACGGCATAACTTACGAGAAAAAAAAATATCGAACTTATCCAACACGGAGGGACCCATTTTGTCACCTGTTATTCATGAAAGTTTGAGATGCTCAGGCAATATTCTGCGTTACGAAATGCGTCTTTTAATAAACAAGAGGACTGGGAGGAAGCCCTCAAAAGCGGCGATCCCCAAGAAGAACTAATGGCTGTCCAAAGGGCCCGCGAACGTGCGGAGGACCATGGTCTTCCGGTCCCAACGTTGGCGCGGCCCGCAACTACGAGTTCGTTGTTCCTTTGGACCTTAATAAAGTTTGTTGACTGACTGACTGATAAAAACACAAATAATATTGTTACAAGAAAATAGTTTTTTGCTGAGATTTATGCCTAATGAAGAATAAATTCATACGGTTTCAAGTTTGTAGAGCGAAGGAAAATAGTTTTTAAAAATGTCTAATTATGTGACATTTTATAAGAGGTTATGTATTCCCCATTTCTTTTTCTCTGAAGGCAATACAAGCAGCGCTTCGAAACTTGACGAGTTGTGGGAATATGGTGTGTTCAATAAGTACATAAAATATTGTTGCCGTAGGGCAAATATATATTTTTATATATTGCCTCAAACTTCTCATATCGGCGAAAGTGAACCTTACTGAAATGAGAATATTAAAAAAACCCATCTTCGATTTTTCTTAAAATCCCGTAAAGAGAGAAGCGAAGGCAAGTCGAAAAGTAATATAGAAAAAAATGTTGCATTGTCTTGTTTTTAGCGACAATACTCGCGGTACAAATCAGAGCTTTTCCAGAATGCGCTGAATGTGCTGAGAAAACAAGAAATCGGAACAGAAAAGCAGCAATCAGCTTCAAACTCGTGTAAACGTGACCGCATTTGAAGAAGAAAGGCTGTTTTAGCACTGTGACAAATACATGCCTATGAAGGCGCATTTATGCTGCTGATTACACAGCTCTTATGGAGGAAATCTTCTACACTGTAACTCAGTTGCAAAACATCTGTGTATATTTGCAGATAAACTTATGCATGAAAATGTTCCAACGCAAGTGTTGAGTCTCGCAAGATAAAACATATGCGCTTGAAGTACCCACACTCTGCTCTTTTGGTGATGAATGCGTGAAACAAGGGATGCGCTCAAAAGGGCTGCATCTTTTGCAGATCACCTTTAGCAGTACGTGACACTAACACACACGACCACGATCAGTGCCTTCAGATGTGCTTAGCCAAACATGCCAAGAACGTATGCCTGGAACACGTGGCAACAATTTCCACTGGCTCTTCTTAAACTGACAAAAGGTTTCTGGCTCGTCTGCATTTACACACAGCAGCTTGATATTCTTGAGCTTCGCGCTCATTTGCGCCACCATTTCAGATGCCGACTTAATCACAGCTGAGCTTGCCGCTCTCAGGTTGTAGAGCGTGGCCTGATGCTTTACTAGGCCACCAACACCGTCACAAGAGTTCTTGCCATGCCCTGTGGCCGAACAAATCACCTTTGTTGATATGTGATCTTTCTGACACAACTCGAACAACTGGTACTTGTTTTTGAAGTGACTGGTGGCGCCATCAGAAACATAGATAACATGCGTGTCTGGCTTAAGTTGTTCCTTCATGTAGTTGTGGATTATTTGTACTGCAAAAAAGGCATGTGCAGCGTCATGTCAAGTGTGATCACTGATGACGGCAAAACTTTGGGTTGAATGCTGGCTTGTGACGACACACGTAAATATAGACACCTGTCTTTTGTGCCAGTGATACGACTGTGCCTCATTCGGTAAAATGGCTGTCCGATTTTCGGCGAAATCAAAGTGAAAAATGCAAGATCCCTTTTCTTGGTTCCCTTTGGCCTGGCGTATTGCTGATTCTTGAATGTGTTTTATGTAATCATGGGTAATCCACTTGACAAACCATAGACTTAGCTTTCGCAGAAAAGCGCTTCGTCTGTTCTGTTTTTTTACTAGATCTCCATTTTCCCATACTGCATAGGCTACCTCAATTTCTTCAGGGATTCCCAAACGTGTAGCTGTCAGAGCGTCCTCCTTAGCACAATAATCACAATTGCCGAAAAAACAATCACTGGTAGGAGAGCTGCAAAGACACAGTTCTTTCAAGAAGTCGGCCGTGTAGGCACCGTCGGTGACATCTTGTAGGGCAGAAACACACTCAGTGGCATTAGCACAGCATATACAAAGACACACTTCTTGCTGTGGTGCAAGAAGAGCCCACTTCGGCCTCAGAGAATAAAAAAATTGAGAGCCCAATAGACGTGTTCGGGTTAGCTTCTTTAAAGAGACGGTAAGCCTCTCGCACCGAACGGGTATAAACCTTTTGGAAACATGCTCCTTTTTTCCGTCAATCAAAACAGATACTACATATGTTTCGTTGGGACTCTGCCGAGAGCAGCCATACTTATCTTTGGAGTAGTAGGCCATAGCTGCCTGGATGTCCATTGGGTTCAGCCGTGTCTTTTTGAGCGCATTTGGTGTTGGCCATATCCCGTGTTTTTCGCTCCAGCGTCGGGATCTGTATTTCATGTAAGCTAACAAGTCTGGTATAAGCGCTTGGAGTTTTCGGCGCTCCAATTCGTTCGGCAACAGTGTCAACAAACGCATTCGCTCTTCATAAGAATAGCACGCTTCATAGGCTTGTTTGAAGTTCTTGAACCACTGGGCACACACATTGCATTTTAGATCTGCTGGATCTAAATGGCGGTTGCACACATTACGGTGGCATTTCACGGTCACCATGGAAATGTTGCTAGGTTGGAACTGCTCTGGAAGAACGTTGCTATTTTCCGCATGCAGCTTCTCCAGTCGCATATGTGGCAATGCTTCAAGCGTATTTACGCATCGCTCTTGACTTCTGGCTTCCTCTTCTTCCGGCAAAAACTCATCAACTGTTTCAGCTGAGGAGCCATCAGATGAAGACAGCATATCTCTGAGGCGTCTGAAGCAGTTCTGGCAGACGTGGTCGTTTTCTTGTGTATGGCGGGCAGATTTCGGCAAAAGCTTCTAGAGGGTGAAACAGGCCGACGTCTCCGGCCTTGCGGAAATTTCTTTGATTAGGTATTTTCTTTTTGTGCAACACCAGGTAATCTGCACAATAAAACTCTATCACGGCTGAAGCGGTCAGCCATCGCCACGCTCCTTAAGGCTCAAATCACTGGCAATGCTGCTATCATTTCCTTACAAGGAAAGATTCGTGAATTCAGCAGTACGAAAGTGATCTATCCGTCCTCTGTTCCCATGTCTCTCACCTTTAATGAGAGCAGACGTAAAACAGAGTGCGCAAGTATCCGTAGTGCGAATGCAAAACTGAAGTGTAGTATGTTCAAATGAATTTCACAAAGTATTTGTCGATAAAATCACACATGCCGTTATCTTTGTCCCGACTTTTTTTTTGGAACCATATGATCTAAAGCATTGCCTCCGAGATGCGGCGTGCAGCAATTAATCTGTTGAGCAGACGACGGACGACAATATGTCTAGGTGGGCTAGTTGGTATCTCATGACTAAAAATAACTTTGAGCGCAAACACACGACGTAGGACCAAGAAAGATACACACACCACAAGCGCACACTCGTAACTAAATTTTAGTACACGAAAGAACGTACAGGGTCGAGCACATCTAAGCTGAACACCTCATTAGTATTCAAACCGGTAAAACTAGAACATTTCTTATACTTCACGGGTGCAATGCCCGTTATAGAACGTCTAATCATGGTGTCGACAAACACAGTAATGATTTTCCGAATTATGTATTGAGCAACAGCTTCAATGAGGTCTTGAATACTAATGATGTGTTCAGCTGATGTGTTCAGACCCTGTACATATATACATACATCACATCGCGCATGTCCCAAGGAGTTACAGGCATACAACCCAAGGCACGTGTTCAGTGTCTGTTGATAAAATTGAATTCTTTTTCAGGTAAAGATAGGGATGGTTGGCTAACACATATCGCCGCGTTCGTTGTGATGCGATACGCCTCCCAAATTTCTCGCGTGGTCTGCTGAGGGTGACAAAACAAAATAATGGTGCTTTCGAACAAAGGTTTGCATTTACATGTTTGACAGTGGGAGGCAAGATGAGATGAAGGCGTGCCATTCACTGAATATTTGTGTTCTCGAAGGCGGATGTTGATACATCGACCGGTCTGGCCGATGTACACCGACGTATGTAACTGCGCGGTAGTAAACACGGACGACAAGAAGATACAAGGACAAGCGCAGACTATCAACTGAAGGTTTATTTTTCACAAACCACATATATATGACTGAAACAGAAAAAGAAAACACAAAAATCTACAAAAAATGATGATTTAGCACTTGACAATCAACAAAACGTGAACGTTTGACAAAAGCAGATTCATGGACCATGTGCGCCACTTGCCAGATACCGTAGCTCTTTATCTAGAAGAGCTAACGACGGTTTGCTGACGTAGTTTTCTGGTTCCTGTGCCATTTTTCCGCTATCGACGATCATACGGGTATGATCGTCTTTGTGCCTGTACCATTACGACCGTGCTTTCGAACTGCGCAGAGGCAGCCACACCTACTGACTGTGCTGTAGCCAAAAACCCTATTGCCATTGCGCACATTGCGTGCGTGCTCGCGCAGGCGCTCATTTAGGCATCTCCCAGTTGCCCGATGTAACACGCACCACAAGATAGCGGAATTCTATAACTACCTTCGTGTCACATCTGACAAACTGGGGTTTTATGCCTGACAGTGCAAGATTGTTTGGGCCTATTGTTTACACATGTCATTTTTGCTAGCTTGAGAGAGCTTGTAAGGTGCCGAAAAAACGACCTTTACGCCCATGCGCTGACCGAGCTTTTTCATCTTGTGAGATAGCTGGTGCTGTAAGGGATTACGCGACTTTGTCGCGTTTGCTTTTGTCTCTGTCATTAGCTGCTCTCTCTACTCTGGGCTTTTCTTTTCTTTTTTTTTATGTTTCTGCCACAGAAATGAGAAGCGAATCGGGTAGCCAGCTTCTTTCAGACGCTCAACTTGATTTTGGAAGCTTGTTTCCATCATATGGAAACATGATCTGTCCAGGGCATTAGTGAAGCAGGAGTTCACTATCCCTCTCTTAACCAATTTGCTATGCGCTGATTTAAAAGGCAAAAGCGGTTTCATAGCGCGAGGCTCATACATCCAGCATGTGGATTCACGCTGAACAAAGTCTCATGTCTAGGAAGCGAATCGAGTGTTCACTGGGAGTTCATGGGTCAGTACGAGTGGACTCAAGCAGTCACTAAAGCTTCAATGACATCAGAGGACAACCCCATTACTCTAGCAGATTCACACTTCAAAACCACCAGGTAGTCGTCGACGAACCTGAAAATTCTCACGACTTCTTGACAACTCAGCCGCTCTTTCAAGTTCCTGTCGAACTTCACAAGCAACAAATCGCTCAGAATCGGTGCAATCGAAGATCCTATTGAAACACCTTTGATTCTCCTCACATGGATGCAGATGTAGCCCAAGCTTACTGAACCGTGCCGAACGTTACGCTAACACCCCTCTCTATGCCCGAACAAAGCCGGGGAGAGTATTAGGTATATATGGAAACCGCCATAGTGTCGTTTGATATCTCTTAGACTTCAAGAGCAGGGAGGTCATGTCTCTAACGAGCGTATGAGCTTTTCGCACACCGAAGTGATGAGGTGTGTTGGATACCCTGCCGCATTGAGGCGATCATATTGCACACGAAAGGCATCGTTCATCGCATGCACGCAACTTTTGTCAAGTGCCGCGCGTAAGCAGGATAATACGATTCCACGCTTTACAATCTTCGAATGCGCTGAAGCGTAATTCAAGATCAGTTTTGCGGACGGAGGGCAATACTACCAACACACGTGCTCCGCCTTGAAACTTAACCTCACGTCGAGATACTGAAAGCTGTCATCACGTGGCATCTCACAAGCGAAATCCATGCCCATCCCCTCTTCTTTGCGTTTATTTGACTCAAAGTTTTTTTTTTAGTGACGGACGACAACTAGCCCTAAAACCTGTTCTTCAGTCAGAAGCGGAAGTCTCCACACCCCAAATTATCAAAATTCATTATGCATTGTTCGTGAACTCATTCCACGTTTAATTCACGTAACCAAAATGTTGAAAACACATGGCCGTCACAGCAGTCGCATCCGTGTGTCAGTAATGGAGAGGCGCCCACATATAAGTCTCAGTGCTCGACGTATAAGCGCAAATTCAGGTACTGTGGAATACAGTGCTCAAAATAACTACTCCGAACCACTAAAACAGCCTTGCTTCACCAAATGCGGTCACGTTTACTCGCGTTTGAAGCTGATTGCCGCTTTTCTGTTCCGGTTTATAGATTTCTCAGCACCTCAGCGCATTTTGGAAAAGCTCTGATTTGTACCGCGAATATTGTCGCTAAAAACAAAATAATGCAACATGTTTTTCTAGTTTTTCTATATTACTTTTCGATGGCTTTCGGTTATCTCTTTACGGGATTTTAAGAAAAATCGAAGATGGGGCTTTTTAATATTCACATATCAGTAAGGTTCACTTTCGCCGATATGAGAAGTTTGAGGCAATATATAAACATATATATTTTCCCTACGGCAACAATATTTTATGTACTTATTGCACGCACTATATTCGCACAACTCGTCAAGTTTCGAAGCGCTGCTTGTATTGCCTTCATAGAAAAAGAAATGGGGAATACATAACCTTTTACAAAATGCCAGATAATTAGACATTTTTAAAAACCATTTTCCTTCGCTCTACAAACTTGAAACCGTATGAATTTATTCTTCATTAGGCATAAATTTTAGGAACAAAATATTTCTGTTGTAACAATAATCTTTGTGTTTTTATAGCATCTCAAACTTTCGAGAATGACAGGTGACAGAATTGGTCCCTCCGTGTTGGATAAGTTCGATATCTTTTTTCTCGTAAGTTATGTGGTTAATCATAAAACGATGTTTACTTTCGGGCTACCTGGAGAGAGGTGCATAAATTATTAAATACTCAATCAAATCTAAACTATCAATTTTCGGACCCGTGTCGACCTCTCGTGGAACGACCCAGTAGGGTGATCATGCAGTGCAAAATGCAACAAGTGGCACTGTTGCATTCTTGCAAATGCAAAAATGCAGCGGGCTCTTCCAAACAAGACATATTTTGAAAACGCACGTTTGTCGATTTAGCGGATGAAGCATACCATTTTCGCCATTTAACTGCCTGTTGACGAACACTTCAGAGGCCGCTCACATTTATTAAAAGTCACCGCTAACGCAGGCATTTCAACAGCGCACCTATGAGCAATATTTGTAAAATATCAATGTCAACACAAATTATTTAAGGAAAATGACAGGTACGTAGAAGCAACGTTGCGCTATTTGTACTGCGCACAGGGAAACAGCGCATCGATCGTGACACCAAACACTTGGTTTTTCAAGACATTGAAAGAGGGGCCGAGCGTTTGCATCGAATAATTACAGACGCACATGCTCTTGCGAATGATCCGCAACATGTATTTGATCAGTGAACAAAGACGCCGTAAGCAATAAAATAACAGATGAAATAGTGTACACGTGACTCAGAACACGACAATGGTACAGTTCGACAAAAGAACGACGACTACTCCTTGGGATTACATCTTTGTCGAGCGGGAATGGAAGGATACTTGGTTCTCACTTCAATCGCTGAATTTTCCCGATTAATCGTTCCTTCTGTTGACAGAAAAGTCCCTTCTCCTTAGCCGCTGTCTGTTTCGATGAGCGGTGGCCAACGGCTGATGTAGTAAATTACTTGGACATCCGCATGTGCAGTAATAAATAACACGTGGACTCGAAACGCCTCGCCTTCAGCCTTAGCCGACACTCCTTAATGCCTCCCCACTCGCTCCACCTCTCACTATCTTTTCTTCGCCTAAATCTCTGCAGTAAAGAAGCGGCCAAATAATTGAAATTACGCCAACTTCACAGCCACTACGTTCAACTCTCAACTAATATATACTCCGCATTGTAGGCAAATTTCAATTACTACCTCAGACGCGATTGTCGCACTGAATTACAGCAATACAGTGCGTGACAAACGCCTAGACTTTTATCGCTACCGACGCCAACGCCACCGTTGTTAACCAAACTGAAGCGAGGCTATATGTTATCGGTGTCTGCGCTCTTGAAACAGCTGAATGGTCTGAAAAGGCATTTTGAAATGAGGTGAGGTACATCGTGCACCCAAGTATATTATTACCCATAGCATCTTCGACTGGTCGTTTGAGAGCGCTCTGACTGTGTTTGAAACTCTTGAATTCAACAGCTTTGAACCTGTAACAATGATTGTTCGCGGGCCAGTTGGTACATCTTGAACATGAAACAGCGCGCTTAGACAGGACAGAAAGTTACAGCGCTGTGTCTGTGTGCTTCTTGTAACTTTCTGTCCTGTCTAAGCGCCATGTCATGTCATGTTCAAGCTTTGAACCTTTTCAACACGAACAAGCAGGGGTGCAAGTCTTGTTTCTCCTTCCTGATCATGTTTTTACCCGATAATGTTAGTAGCAATGGTTAGTTGCTATTTTACATACTTTTTTCAGCGCCTGCGGAGCACTCGAAAACGACCAGTCGAAGATGCCATTAGATGAACCGGGACGCTTTCTTTTCGAGAAACTAACATACAGTTCAGCTGTAGCCTCGCGAAGCGATCGGGCAAATGACAAATGTTTCCCTTCGTGAAGCTTCCTATATCTTGGCGAAAACGCTGCGACAGCTCTTTCCTGTCAATAATGCTACGCCATGCAGAATAGAATAACAGAAAGCTGAGCTAGTTGGTAAGTATTCATTTTAAAAAGACAGGCCGTGCAAACACGGACACAAGAAAGAGGTCAGGACACCAGAATCGGCGGACATGCCAGAACTACCGTACATGTCAGGAGGATATGTGCCATAATGACCGCGGAAGCATGGCGTCAAGTGAGGTTTTACCAGGAATGCCTGAAGGTCCGTTGCTCGACTCCGCGTGACGATCGCCGCCAGCAGCAGATGTACGCCGACTCGATGACGGTAGCTAACCAGCATGCGGAATTCATATGGAGCGTAAAACTTCGAGAACTACAACCACTTAAGAGGAAGATTAATAAAGACGATAGTCTTTCTTGGGGAACTTAAACGCAGAAATATTTGTTCTGTTTCACCGGAAAATAACTTGCTAATCCTTGGAGGAGCTGCCTTAGACTATAGTCACTGCAAAATCCTAGCCTTAGGTCCCAAGTACTGTTTTAAGCCGAACCTGAAACCGATAGACGTTTTAAGTTTGCCGCGTACAATCACTGGACTAGTTCCTGAAGAAATACTTGAGGAGAACTTCTTCTTGGCCTAGTTGGTATTGCTTGCTGTATGACATACTGCCGCTAGTAAAAAACACACACACAAGAGAGACTTGTGTGTTTCTCTTGTGTGTGTGTTTTTTACTAGCGGCAGTATGTCATACAGCAAGCTCCTAAAGAAGAGCGCTCCCACTGCATTTCAGACTGTGTTGCTAGTATCAAGGGATCTAATATGCATCTCAAGTGTCCTGATCCTATCCGGCCTTTGGTTAATTACTGTGTCGAGACGAAACTCAGGCCAGTAATTCCAGGTAAGGAAGGGTATTTTGTAATTATACCGGACAGTTTGTTCTCAGATAAAGCATTACCAGCAATAAAAAAGAATTTTAGGACGGTAAAACTTAAACCATCGGTAGTTAGGCAACGTGCTGTCGATCTTTTGTGAAGACCTAACCTTGAGAGAATAGCTTGTAATGTCAAGAAGGCTAAATCGCTTACTTTAGAATTTTCTTCAGCGAAAACACATAAGAACGAGATTCCGCTTCGAGCAATCATTTCAGAGCAAGGCACCTGGCAAGTCGATTATGATGTGTGGATTTTACTGGCGCAAGGGACAAAATCTGGCCAAAGAGCGCGAAGCAAATGGTTGGGCATGGAGTTTCAATGAAACGATGGGACTAATGGTAACATGAAACGACTGTATAGTGGCCTAAAACAACTCGCTGTGAGGGCGTAAAATGTATGTACGATAAAAGTATGTTGTCGGCTGACGTATACGATACAATATGAAGAATGGGCTATATGTGCTTGATGTACTAAAACTTGCCAACTACTGTGGGTACAACGGCCTCTTGCGCACAAGGGCATAGAAGCGTGTGCTTGTGTTATGTGATCTCGAAACATCGGTCTTCCAGGGGAGGCCGTGTTACGAGTGCCTTGGGCCAATGATCTGCAATGCAAAAGTCTCTTTTAAAAAGTTGAGAACAGATGCGATGCTGAAAAGTGGTTCAGTGCCGAGAAACATTTCTGGGTGTAATGGGATACGCTGGGTGTAAACTACGGGAAAGTGCCTTCTTCTCCCATGCTCAGCTTCGGGACACTCCACAAACATATGGAGAACAGAGTCTGTCCCCACATCTGTTGCAAACAGGGGGTTCACTGCCAGACAACAAAAAGTTATGTGTACTGAACGTGTGTCCTATCCTTAGTCTGCAGGACAACACGTCCGTTCGCCGTGATTTTGTCAGTAGTTGTGGAGGGCCTAACTGCGGTTTTAGTAGATGCAGCTTGTTACGTATTTCGGCATCCCACAGGCGTTGCCATTGTTGTCTTATAATTCTACGAGCAGCTGGCCTTAAATACGTGACACAAACAGCCAAAGTACGGCCACAGGTCCCTTGTTATCGTAGTTCGAGCGGTTTTGTCAGCAAGAACGTTGCCCTCAATGTCTCTATGACCTGGCGCCCAACATATAATGACACCCTGGTTAGATGTGTGCGCTGCACACAATAGTACGTACAGATTGTTTTAAACCGGATTTTTATGTTTGCAGAAAGTTGTTAGAGGCTCCACAACGCTTAAGGAGTCAGCAAATATCACCGCTTTATGTAATTTTGTTCTTTTGATCTGTTGCACAGCCGCCGTAACTGCATACGCCTCTGCTGTAAAGATACTCGTTTCTGGATGCAGAACGTCGCTTTCGGTAAACGACGGACCAATAGCTGCATAGGAGTCACCGGTATGTGACTTGGACGCGTCTGTATAGAATTCTGGACAAGAGTATTTGGCCCTGATTTCTTGAATGTGCATTTTAATATGCACATCGGGGGCGTGCTTGGTGACTTCAATGAATGATGTCTCGACTTTAACGATCTGCCACTCTCAGGGCGGCGGAAGCTTTACTGGGGCCATGAGATTGTATGCAAGACGCGGAATGTCGAACTCTTCGCTTAGTTTCCTCACCCGCATCGGGAAGGGCTCCCTCACTCTCGGTCGATTACGAAAAAGTGTGGCACTTCTGATATCATTGATGACGGCATGGGTAGGGTGTTCCGAGTTAGCGTTAACAACAAGAAGCACGTGAAGCTGCAATATGCCCTCTGTAGGTGGAGTGCCCACTTATTCGATTCCACAAAGAGACTTTCTATAGGACTTGTTCGAAAGGCTGCGGCGGCGAGCCAAATGCCAAGGTAATGAAGAGGGTCCAGCTTCTTTAAAACATTTGGTGCGGTCGATTGATAAATTATCACACCATAGTCCAAGCGCGATTGTATGAGGCTCCTGTACAAGTTTAGTAGGCATGTTCTGTCACTGCCCCACGAGATGTGTGAGAGGACTTTAGGAATGTTCATTGTCTTTAAGCATTTTTCCTTACGATGTTTTATGTGCGGCGTAAATGTCAACTTAGGATCGAGTATTTGCCCAAAAACTTATGCTCTGTGTTCGTCCTAAGTTGCTGCCTATTGAGTTTTATATTAGAATCTGCGGAAAACCCTCTCTTTCGCGCAAAGAGTACGAATGAGCTTTTCTGGGCATTCAATTTAAAGCCATTTTCATATGCCCATTTGGACACTTTGTTCAGCGAAGGCTAGATTTGGCGCTCGCAGATTGTAAGGTTGCATGATTTGAAGGCTATCTGGACATCATCAACATAAATTGAGTAGAAGATGGCTGGTGGTAATGTTGTACGCAGAGACTTCATCTTTATGATGAAGAGTGTGCAACTGAGGACTCCTCCCTGCGGCACGCCCGTTTCCCGGGTAAATAAGCGCGACAGTGTGTTCCCGATTTTCACAGGGAAAGTGCGGTTCGACAAGTAGCTTTCGATAACACTTAGCATGTTACCATGAATTCCTATTGCTGACAGGTCTCTAACGATCCCAAAGCGCCACGTCGTATCGTAAGCTTTTTCTATATCCAAGAATACTGACCGGAATTCTTGCTTATGTAGAAATGCATCACGTATGTTGGCCTCGATTCGAACCAAGTGGTCGGTTGTTGACCGCCCTTCTCTAAAGCCACACTGAAGGGAGTAAAGCATATCATTTGCCTCAAGAAAGTGTGAGATGGTGATTTACCATTTTCTCAAACATTTTGCAAAGACAGCTTGTGAGAGCTATAGGGCGGTAACTTGATTCAAACGATGGGTCTTTGCCCTGTTTCAAGATGGGAATGACGATAGCTTCTTTCCATGCGTGTGGAAGATATCCAGCAGCCCAAATGGCATTGAAAAGTGCCAGTAGTGTAGGTTGAGTGTCTGGATGCAAGTGTTTTATCATTTCATAACACTACTCGGCCAGGTCCTGGTGAAGAGTTTTGACATTTGCTTAAGGTAGCTCGGAGCTCAGAGATGGTGAATGGAGAGTTGTATGGCTCGCTTCCTTTGGTTTTCTGAGAAAGTTTCTTAAGGTCTGCTATTGGTATTTTAGAAATGAGTAGGAGTAGTGTACAGAACTCGAAACATATTCAAAGTGTTGTCCAAGGGCATTCGCTTGCTCTTCCAACGAGTTGCCACAAGGATTCACGAGGGGCAGTGGGTGGACTTGTTGCCCTTTTAGCCTTCGGAGTCCATTCGATACCTTACTGTCTTGAGTGAACGAATTTACGCCCGAGAGGAACCTTTCCCAGGATTCTCTCCTAGCCTGTCGTCGCGTACGCCCCGTCCCTGCGCTTTCACATTTTTAAACTCAATGAGATTTTCTGTGGTTGGGTACCGGCGAAAGATGCCCCAGGCCTTATTTTGGTTCTTTCGTGCCAGCTTGCATTCTTGGTTTCACCAGGGAACTCTTCTTTTAAGTGGCGTACCCTTTGTTTGTGGGATGCATATTTCTGCGACAGCTATGATAAAATCGGTAAAATACGCTACGGCATCGCCTATAGAAAGTTCAGTGGGAACATCTCGGCATAAAAAGGTGGATTGTTTAAATAGCTCCCAATCAGCCGAGGCCAGTTTCCATCGCGGTGCAGACTGAATACATTCCTCTTGCTTTCTGAGATTCAAGGCTATGGGAAAGTGGTCACTTCCAAAGAAATCAGTAATAACATTCCAGTCTAAGAGTGGGAAGAGCGTGGCGGAGCCAATGGCCAAGTCAATTGTAGAGTAAGAGTTGTGTGAACAATTGTAATAAGTGGGATGCTTCTTGATAAAAAGGCATACACCAGAGTTAAAAGGGAGTTTTCAATAAATCTACCTCTTGCGTCGCACCTCGCGTCTCCCCACAGACTGTTGCGGGCATTAAAGTCGCCGACAATGATGAAAGGCTCTGGGAGCTGGTCAACAAGGTTATAGAATACTTTTTATCAATTTCGTAATTAGGTGACATGTATATGGAGCAAACGGTGACTGGCTTGTTGCAAAGAATTGTCCTTATTGATACTGCCCCGAGGGGCGTCTGTAGGGCTAGATGTTGGCAAGCAACCGACCTATCTACTATTGTTGCTACGCCACCAGACGATACGTCTGCGCCGTCATGGTCTTTTCATAAAATGGCATATTGCTTTAGGAAGTTTGTGTGCGTGGGATTTAAATGTGTCTCGTGCACACAGAACACCTCTGGCTGGTATTCAGATAGTAGCTCCGTTATATCCTCGAGATTTTGCAGTATTCCTCTAACATTCCAGTACATTATCATGGTCGCCATGTTGGTAGAACGAATAGGTGTTTTGTGTGTCATCGAGGAATGTGGCTGATCAAGGGCCCTTGCCCGGGCCCATGATTTTTACAGCGAAAGCTGTTATGAGATCATTTCAACGGCCGTTTTTGGCGCCGTAGTTGTCCGCCGCCGCCGCCGCCGCCGGTGTCCGTAGCCACTATCGCTCGAAATAAGAAAAAAAGCGAAATAAGAAAAAATTTCCCGGATGAAACGGGGTTCGAACCTGGGCCCTCTGCGTGGGAGCCTATTGTTGTACCTCAGAGCCATTCCGGTGCTTGGAACTGCCTTACAAGAAGACGCTATACAGGCTTCATGTCCAGTAGGAACCACAATAACATATGTAATTTACTGTGGTAAAAGAGTGAAATAACAACCATGCACCACGCAACGCGAATTCTGTAACCAGGCGTCACACAATGTGAATTGCGTAACCAGTGGGCTGTTGGATGCTTCCAACCCATTACAAGGCGCTCTGCAATAATTCTTCATCGTCATCAGGCACAACAACAAAGTGCGCATAATGCCTTACATGTTTTTAGCGGGCACCCCGGCTCCCCGTTGAATGACGAAAAATGGCACAGTGGCTGTTTCCCTAATTCTCAGAAATTATGATGAGTTATAGCGTAGTGGGTTCCTCGCAAGTGCACTTGCAATGGTTGCCAAGGAACTGCATAAGCCCATCATCCATTTCCTCAGGGTCTCAATAAAGTTCTTCCCTCCTCTCTCTGTCTCTCTTTCTCAGGTCAACGTATGTTATATTCCATGGTGGGAGAGTGAAATAGTGACCGGGCGTCACATAATGCGAATTACGTAACTGGTGCGCCATTTAAAGCTTCCAACCCATTACAAGGGCTGAGCCACAATTCTTCCTTGTCATCAGTCGTCACGTAAGCAAAGTGCACATAATGCCTTAAATATTGTAGCTGGAACCTCGCTTCTGCGCACAATGATGAATAATGGCGTTGTAGGTGCTTCCCAACTTCACAAATATTGTGAATTATGGCGTAGTGGGTACCTTGCTAGTGTACTTGTATTAGTAGCCCCAAGAGAGTCTAGAACGGGCTCTAGAAATGCCGCTCTTCCAGCTTTCGCTGTGACTGTGCTGCGCTTTCCGCGCAGACCTGGCGTTTTCTTTTCTTCTTCTGTTTTCTTTTGTTCCACAGAGCTGCGTCTCTTTATATGCGCTAGGGGCGCCGGAGTTGTGTCTATTGCCTCGCGGGAGGCACTGGATGCCCACGCGAGCGACCTGGAATTTCGTGTTTCATACCTCGTCCTATGAGACGAGGTCTTGAGGCCCGATGACCCTGAAGTCGCCGGAGCGATTTGCTGGGTGGATGGCGTAGTCTTGACTGCCGCCACCGCGGGGGTTGATGCTACTGCCAGCTCATTGTGCGTGGGCTGGCTAAATGGTGAGGGCCGGTGCGGCGCTACCCCCTGACGTGCTGCATCAACATAGGATCTCCCCTGAAAAATCGAGCATCTTTTCCTAGCTTCCCGATAGGAAGGTGCGTGTTTGGGCTAGTTGGTACTCCATTTGAACAGTTAAATACCGCAAACTTCAGGGGACGAAAGACAGGAGAATGCGACACGCACAAGCGCTAACTTCCAACTGAATTTTATTAAAGAACACACATGAATATAAAGGGTAACACCGCGCCTGCGAAGCTTCACATCCACGTAACGACATTCACCCCTAAGTGATCAGATTCATCTCCCGAAACGTGCAACACCAGTTCCATAGAAGAGATGAAAGTTAATAAATCACATGTCACTATCTTGCGACACACCCAAAAACATAGCTCTTTTACTGACAGAGCAATGGAAGACACGCTGATACAATGCCTAACATCCTTGGCCATCTCTGCTGCTTCTACTATCTCTCGCGTTTTTTGGTCGTCATGAGAGAACAGCACAGCACATTTTAGGGGCGAAGCTCCTTAGGGTGTGGGTCTGTCCTCTGTAGTATGTAGGAATAGTAGGTAGCCACCTCTAGTTCTTGGAGTGTCCACTAGATGGCGCTGTCGTGGCCACCTCTAGTTCTCAGAAAGATCCCTAGATGGCGCGAGGCGCTCGCTGCGTTGCAGATGCGTGCTCTAGTCCCCCCCTCGCTCGCCTCGCGACGCCGACGCTTCGCGCTCGCTGCGTTGCAGATGCGTGCCCTAGCCCCCCCCCCCCTCTCTCGCCTCGCGAGGCCGACGCAGGCACCGTCTGCTAGCGAGTTTTTTTATTCCTCCCCGGACATTGTACGCGTGCTCCCTGAGACGGTCGTTTAAGCAGCGCCCGGTTTATCTCACATATCTGCTGCCACGTGGGTTAGGAAAGGAGTAAACCACTGCTTCTTTACATTCTGAAAAGCGTGTACGATTTGCCGTGCCCGTAGGGGTGGATGTGGTTACGTGGATGTGAAGCGCGCAGGCGCGGTGTTACCCTTTATATTCATGTGTTTTCTTTAATGAAATTTGCCGTGCCCGGATTTGCCGTGGTCGTACGTTCACGTTTTGCATCCGCAACAAGCACTCACCACCCGAAGTGCAAGGCATTGTCGGAGGTTTTTCACCCTCTTCAAGCCATGCTATCAGGGTCTGCAAGGTTCTTCGGGCAGAATGGCAGAGGCAAGGCCGCGTGTACAAGGACGCGCTCTACACACAAGTTCAGATGGATGGAATCCTGCCAGCCGCCAAGAAGAAGATTTGGCGAAAGTACTGCACTTACATTGATGAAACTGCAGACGGTTTTTGGCGGAGGACCCTTCGTCAACTTCGAGAATCCAAACGAGCCAAGGTTCCTGCACCTAAGGGACGCGTCTACACTGCAGGCGACATCGCGCTCCCGGATTTCGTAAGTCGGACGTTATCTCTGGGACCCAAGTTCGCAGTTGAGCCTAGAAAAATGCCGCCAGAGCTCCCTTTTCTTGTGAGACAAGTGGCTAACCTCGCGTCTGATGAGGACAAGGTCAGATGTGTCTCGGAGGGTGTAGACGTGCTTCGTCGTTACAAGTCGCCAACGCCAACGTACCGGTTGTGAAGGTGGCTTCCTACCTAAAGGATCAAGTTATGTGCCTTCCAGCCTCAGACAAAGAAGGTGGGTTTACAGTGTTTCCGAAATCTATTTTTAAGCAGAAGGCTAGGGACGCTGGGGACTCGGTGTTTCGCCAATGTAAGGATCTATCATTAAGGCAGCGTAAAGCCAAGGCTAAGAAGTTGTGCCAAAAACTTAACTTGGATTTTCTCCTGCGGTCTACTGAGAAAAGTGACAAGTTGTGCCTTGAAATGTTTTTCTCAGCGAAAACGCACAAACCAGGTCTTCCATTAAGGGTTGTTGTATCTGAAAGTGACTGTTGGCAGAAATCTGTCGCAAGCTTTCTGTAGACCAAGCTTACGTTGTTTAATCTTGATGACCCGTTCCTCACCAAAACCTCAGAGGCAGTGGTCACTTATTCGCAGCAGAATCACAGGACATAAATGTCAGGTTTTTCAGTGGACATTAAAGACCTCTATTATTCGATCCCCAAGAAAGATATTCTAACATGTGTTCAACAATGCATTGATCAGTTCGGCGTTGTAGCCTTTCAGAATGACGCTTGTATGTCTGCCGCGGGTTTTCTTGAGCTTTTCACAGTGTATCTTACCTCAACTTTTGTTGGTCTGGCAAAGTGTTCTTGCAGAAAGAGGGAGTGTGCATTGGTTCGTGTATCGCCCCCATTCTGAGGGATTTGTTCCTAGCCAGCATCGATAGGCACATTTCAATGGAAATTAAAAAGGCAGGGGTGCAAAAAATTTTCCGTTTTGTCGATGATTATCTTATACTGCTTGAACCAAGTGATGCTAGCCTCGATGCAAGTGTCTCCGGCATCTTATCTATTTTTTCCAAAGGTTTACAGCCCCTTGTCATAACTCGCGAGTTGCCGCAGAACAAAGAAATCAAGTTTCTAGATTTGAAGATTAGGTTTTCTGATGAGCTTTGTTGGTTGTACGAACCTGGAGGTTTGAAGCCGCTCCTGCCCTACCAAGCCGCGCACACAAAATTAGTCAAAAGGGCTATCGTTGAATCTTGTCTTGGAAGTGCGTTGAAAAAATCCTGCCCGCGTCTGATCGAAGAAAGTTTCCGAATGCAAATTAAGAGGCTTGAAGCTGCAGGATACCCACAAGAAGTAATTACAGTGGTGGCAGAAGTCTTGCATCGCAAGATAAAGAATGTAAGAGGTGGTGCCAGGCCAGAGCGAAGACAGACCACCGCGGAAGCTCTGCAAAGTCAAAATAAAAGGTTCGCAGTAATTAATAGGTATATCCACCGCGTCTCCCATAATTTAAAGAAGGTGGGGGAACACGCAGACGTCAAGGTTGTCATGTCGGAACCCAAAAAATTGTCAAGCCTTTGCAAAATGACATGCCGAACGGCGAAAGAAAAGCGCACGTGTTCTACAAAGCATCGTACACCCTTTCAAGAATGTAAAGATGCAGTGGTTTACTCCTTTCCTTTAACATGTGGCAGCAGATATGCGGGACAAACCGGGCGCAGCTTAAACTACCGTCTCAGGGAGCACGCGTACAATGTACGGGGAGGTCTGCAAGGTCACGTGGCGACGCATTGCCGAAACTGTGGTTGTACGCCGGAATTTGAAAAAATGTGAAGTGCTGTTCGCTCATAATGACCAAACAACGCGAGAGATAGTAGAAGCAGCAGAGATGGCCAAGGATGCTAGGCATTGTATCAGCGCGCCTTCCCTTGCTCTGTCAGTAAGAGAACTATTTTTTTGGGTGTATCGCAAAATAGTGACGTGTGATTTATTAACTTTTATCTCTTCTATGGAACTGGTGCTGCACATTTAGAGAAATGGATCACTTCGGGGTGAATGTGGTTACGTGGATGTGAAGCTGTGCAGGCGCGGTGTTACCCTTTATATTCATGTGTTTTCTTTAATAAAATTCACTTGGAAGTTAGCGCTTGTGTGTGTTGCATTCTCCTGTATTTCGTCCCCCTGAAGTTTGCGCTATTTAACTGTTCCCGATAGGAGATGTTTTTTTTTTAATTTCAACGTGAGAATTTCTTTTTTTCCTCTTTCCAAGTGCTGCATGATCGCGAATACGCAGGGTGGTCGCCTTCACAGTTGATGCAGTGCATCTTGCCTGCGCAGTTTTCAGAAGAGTGATCCTTTTCTCCACATTTCGCGCAAGCTAGATGACCCCGACATGTCTGCGAACCATGTCCTTATTTCTGGCACTTGAAACATCTACGGGGGTTGGGGATGTACGGCCTGACACGAGTTTTGGTAGAACCACTTTTGAGAAACTCTGGTTATGAGAAACTCTGCTGGAGGCAAATGTGACTATCAAGTGTTTTGTTGGGATTTCGTTGTTTTCTCTTCGGAATTTGATTCTTGAAACTTCAGTGACATTTTCCTCTTGCCAACCCTCCCATAGTTCTGCCTCGGTCAGGTGAATGAAGTCGATTTCTGAGACCACGCCACGGACAGTGTTGAAAGAGCGATGTGGGGTCATGGTAATAGGAGTGTCGCCAAATGCTTTGAGTGCAGCAAGTTTGTCATGTTGCATATTTCACGAACCTCAAGGAGCAGGTCACCGCTTGCCATTTTGGTTGCTTTGTATCCTGGTCCAACGGACTCAGTCAGAGCTCTGGCCACAAGGAAGGGAGAGATAGCTCGGACGGGTTTTTCAGATTTAAAACTATGCACTACATGGTATCCCGGGAAGGATTCTGTGCGCTGAGGGACAAAAAGTTCAAGGCAGCTTCGGTGCGTACACGCTTTAAGGAGGTACGATCAGGGAGAAGTGGAAAGGCTCTATGCATAACTAATGTAGTTTTTCGGCAACGATGGCAGCCACCCACCACGGAGCCCAACAAGGGGACGGTACGAGTTTGCATGAGTTGCAAACGCCAGCTGTACATCGTTGCTATAACCTAATGCTCTTAGGCCAAGGTTGGCTATTTGCACAAGGTTAACCCTTGCCGCCGCGAAACGTGGCAGTAAAAGAAGTGAGAAGAAGACAGGAAAGATCAAAAGTGATAAAGAAAGACGAAGGCAAGGGGGAGAGAAAGAGACAGGAAAAGGTGAGGGCCGATTTCTTCCAGGATGGGTCAGCCCAGGGGTGCCGTCTACGTGAAGCCGGGGCCAAAGGGGTGTGTTGCCTCTGGTGAAGGGCCTTAATGGTGCAATCACCGGACGTCGGCTGAACCCCCAGGATCTCATTTTCCCCGGACACGGCAATGCCACGCACACGTAGGCGTGGGAGAGGTCTAAACCCCCCGTTAGGTGGGGTCCGTGGTGTCGCTACACACCAAACGCCTGCTTGCGCAGATGCCCCTGCGGGGCTGGCAAGCCGCTGTATCTACTTATTTGCAGAACTGCTTAAGCTCTTTGATTTTTTTCAGACCATTTTTGTGTGCGTAATTCTCAGGGGCTAGTTCAGTTCCCCTCAGAGGAGAACCCCGGCTGTTGCAAAGCTTTTAGTATGGATATTGAAGACCTTTATTACTCTTTGCCGCATGAGGACTTGTTAAAATGTGTAAATGAAAGTATTAAAGAACAAGGGCAGGAGACGGTTTTCACCGATAAATGTGGTGTTTCTACCGGGACTTTTCTAGAAATTCTTTCCATGTATTTAAAGTCGACGCTGGTAGGTTGGAAGGAAGGCGTTTAGGTGCAGAAATCAGGGATATGTATTGGTTCTAAGGCTGCTCCGGTTCTTAGTGATATTGGCGGCGAGGACGTATCGTGGCGCCGTCTGCCGGAATCTCTCTGTGACGTATAAAACGGCATGACGTAGTACCGAGTGCGCGGAGTGTTCGACGTCGCCGGTGTTCAGCCACGGTTTTTCTCGTTTTGCAAGCGTTGACTGCACTTGTATTAGCTGTGAAGCAATCAGTGCGTTCGCCAGCAAAGGTTTTTCATGAGCCAACGCGCTGTCATTGTCGCGTCGTGCACTCTCGACGGAGCGCGCGGAGCCATGGACACCGAACGTGTAGAGGCCACTCTTGGTGGGTTATGTAATTTACCTAATAATCTGTAACTCGAAGCATCCTCGCATCTCGTGTACATTTATGTTTACTGAGGCAAGCGCGACATCGCGCACCTATCTCTTGCTTTTGCGTGGAAGTTGCGCGGCCGAGAGGTACCGTTTCGATCGGCGCGGACAGCCGCGCACAATTCACGGCAACGCCTTGCCCTAGTTTTCATCGCGTAATCAAATGGCCGAGTGCAAACGATGCTTCGACATTGGTTATTACGTTCGCGAGATCTTTCGTGCAGGTAGACACAAGTTATTTTGCCGCAATAACAGTAATGTCCACAACACTCGTGATGAGTGCGGCTTAACCCTTTAGCCAGAACTGTTACCGGACGATGATTTATAACAGATATATTTTAATAAATGGATGTTCAACCGCATATATTTTTTCTCCTTTATCCACGCTTCTGCTTCGTGTGCTTCTCTGCGAGGGGTACATTAAGTGACGTGATATCATGCCAGCACGTGTGAATCGCTTGTTCGACTACTAATTACAATTACCGTATCTCGTTTTCAGTGACTCTGCCAGTCTCTGGCATCAACGAGTTCGTTTACCAGCAGTTCAGCACATCGCGGCTGCTAACGGAAGGAGAGGCAGTCTATGAGGCCGACCACGTCCGAGTATGCAGCGTAAAAGAACAGCATCGATACAAAGTCACTCTCGCCGCCCTTTGCCGAGCGCCTTCCGGCGACGCTCGGTGTGTTTCTGACGGTCCAAGGGCCGGACAGGAAAGTTTTGCGACGGCACTGCTTCGGGAACCAGGCACCGCCTTTTCCAGCCTGGTGCGAATAAACGTCGTAAATTCCTATGTGTACAGTCACGGAAAGTCTCACGTATTACTTACCGAACATTTTAGCTCCAACGCAGTAAACAAAATCTTCTTCGCGAAAGTGCTTGCTACACACGCGATAATGGTTCTGGGTTGCTTTCGCATTTAAGCTTTATCAACCCGCATCTCGCTGCTTCTTGGTTTTGGGATATGCGTGGAAACTCACACCGGGCTCGGTCGAATACGTTCGGAACTGCGGCACAGAGCAATAGACCATGCTGAAGAAAAAAACAAAGCTTCAACCTCGGGCATGAGATGCAGCGAGCAGCGTTGGCAAAGCTTTTGGCGGCAAAGGAGAGTCACGTGATGGCGTTTACCACGTCATAGCGATAGCAGCGCCGGTCTCTCCTGTGGTGGCCCTCGAGGCCAATATCCCTTAGCAAGATTGACAAAGTTTTGGAATCGGCCTTAGGTAATTCGGTTATTAAGGTTTTCGTTATGTGGACGATTACTTGATTTTTTCTAGTGGTGAGGACTTTGAAACGGTGGTAACCTCAGTGAGCGGAAAATTTGAAGTAAATGGAGGGGGGCTGCGCTTTACTAAAGAGGTGCCTCAGAATAATGGAATGCAATTTCTAGACATTTCCTTAACATTTCAGAAGAACCACGTGTGCTGACAGTATCCTCCTAGATCTTCAAAACCGCTGTTAAATTTTTCGTCGAAGCACTCCCTTACAAAAAAACTTACAGCCTATCTGCGGAAATTCTTTAGACCACGAGTCAAGCCGGATTCAGAATGCGGAAATAAAAGCGACAGACTTTCTGTCACCCCTTGTCACCTCCTGGTAGGCAATTGGAACACCCTTTCTGCAGAAAGTCTGCAGAGCATTTGTAGCCGCCAGGATTCAGCATATCGGCAGAATGTCTGCAGAACGTGTGCAGAATTTCTGCAGCATTTCTGCAGAATGTGTGCGGAGCTTTGTCGCGGATGAAAAAAAAATAAGAGCTACCCTTTCCGTTAGCACCACCAGTCAAGTAACATGCAGCATCCAGGGGTAGAATACCGTACACACACGCACCAACGCACGACCACAGCATACACGCACAACAGCAAAGTAAATACCGCACACTCGCGCTTCAAAACCTAACATCAACCACCCCGCATATAGAGCCATGGTATCGTGACCTGCCATTCAGTGCCGGTGGGAAATTCCTAGGCTTCAAAATTTTAAATTTACACGTTCACAGAATGCATGTAAAATTATGTTGGATGTTAGGTAGCCATAAAACACACAGATCTGTTAATCTACACCCGCCAAATGTGCAACGCTATTTTAATTAGCGAATTCTAGTTACCAGCTGGCAGGCTGCCGCATGGTGCTCCAGAAAAGCTGAAACCTTTCTGCAGAAATTCTACAGACCATGAACAACCCAGGTACAGAGCACGTGAAGACAAGTGACAGACTTTCTGTCACCCCCTATCAGTGTGTGACTGAAAGGTGAAATTCATTTAATCATTATTATCAGATGTGTCATGGTCGAGAATATATAGATACATACATATACATTATATACATCCATACGCACGCACATTGGGGGCTCATTATCAGAAAAGTCTGCTTGCCGTCTGCTGGGGTCTGCAGAAAATCTGCAGACTAGTTCTATATGGGGGTGACTGGTGGGTGACTGAAAAGTGAAATTCATTTAATCATTATTTTCAAATGTGTCATGCTCCAGAATATATAGACACATACGTATATATTATATACATCCACACGCACACACTCTGGGCGCTCATTATCAGAGAAGTCTGCTTGCAGTCTGCTCGGAGTCTGCAGAAAATCTACAGACCAGGTCTGCAGAAAGGTCAAGTCTACAGGGAGGTGACTGGGGTGACTGGGTGGTGACTCATAGGTGACAGACAGGTGAAACCAATTTTTGTAAAAGCTCGAAGGTTGTAAAAAAAATTTGCAGTGGCTTAGCTCGGCTATGCCAGGATATACGTAGCGTTAGCAAAGGTTCAGCTGATTATTCTGAGCTTTCCAGATTGTCTAGGATTAGCTTGATTGTCATGCTTACTGCTGCTCCAATGACACACATTCGGCCACATCGTTCAGAACCGGTAGTCCTGGCGGCATGGCCGGGTAACGATACCCACTGGTAACGCTAAAGACGGGAATGTTCTGCTTAACGAGAAAGTTCTTGCACGTTGTACAAACCCGCGCCACGGTTTCACCCCAGTCAGGCGCCGCCACTAAAACTCAACGTTTTACGCATGGCACTACTTAGCGGCGTCAAGTCTTTCATGTGCTATAGTCTTTCACACACGTCGGACACGTATCCAAACGGATTGTTTACGAAGTCCGTCTCAAAGGTCCGAGTCGCACTGGCGCTGTCGCTAAGTTTCACAGTATAGGCATTCGATCGGCGAGCCTTGACGTCATCGACGGCGTCTTGTTGTTGCTGCTGCAGAGTTGGTCGGGCACGTCGCTCAGCATCCTGGCGACGCCGCCTTGCTAGACGTTCCTCCCTTTCCTCCAGTGTCTCCGCAGCACGTTTAGCCTTCATCTGTTCATTCTTCGTACGCTGAACCGCTAAATTGCCAGGGAACTACTTCGGGATCCGATGACATAGGCTTCTCGGCTCTTCTGCGCCGTTGAGCAGCATTTGCGCTCTCCTTCTCCATGGCGTTACCCACCTGCAAACGCCAGTCAGAGGCGCTATCAAGCGGCACCACCGCATTGTCAGACGGCGACTGCACAGCGAAGGCGAATAGCGGCGCGCGCCATGGCCGCCATGGCTACGACGTCACCCCTCTCGAATGCGAAGAGCAGCAGCGGCGATTCGCGCGCGCCGGCGCCAGTCTCTCTGCCCGGCTACGACGCCACTCCTGCCGCTCTCCGCCACCAGCAGCGGCGTGCCGCGCGCGGCGGTGCCGGAGAGCGCGTGATATGCCGCCTCCGCACTCATCCTCGCGCATGCGCAGCACGGCTCATGATGACCCACGCGAAATCGGCTCCGGCTAGGCAAGTGTAGCTAACGCTACTAAACGCCATCGCCATGTCTTGCCTTAAGTCAGCCCTCACCAAGTCGTGTGAGCACAAAATGAGTGATAGCTTTAACGCGCAGGTTACGCGTCTTTTAGATGTAGGTTATCCGCGCGATGCAGTGGCCACTGTCGCTGAACGTCTAAAGAAATCCATCCCCAATGGATCACACTTATCCAATAGATGTCCGATTTAGAGCCGAACGTCCACGTCCGGGAAATAACATCCGTCGTACAAACAGAGGACGTACATATTCGGATGTAAAGAAACGTCCGCACTGTAAAATACGGTGGAAGTCCAGTGGATGTTTAATTGCGGATTTACCAGCAGCGAGCGTCCCGCGGATGTCCTCCCACGGAAAATAATTGGTTTATGCTTTTGTCGGCACATTAAGCACGTACGTGGAGCTAAATGCTATGATCACGATGATTTCATAATATGCAAAACATTAGCAAAATTCGCTTGATTTTACATTGAAAGTGACTGCCACTGCAAGTCATACTGCAAAATCACCTCCTGGCGTAGTGCTCAAGAAAAGATAAAGTCTTCTAACCACCTATTTCTAATTGTTTTTCAAAAACCGGAACAAAACGGCTAAAGAAAACCTCTAATCGCTGAACCGGTGTTTTTGTCGGTCTTGTCGCCGTACGTTATTTTGGCGTTTTGGTTTCGCGTTGCCCGTTCACCTCCAATCGTCATGACCATCAACTGTGAGAACCGACGGAACAGTCGTCGAATCGACGGAACAACGTTGCAGCTGGGCTTTTTCGCGCGCCTTTCGAGACGGTACAAGTGTCGCACCACATCAACTGTGGGCATTGGAAATACGGTGAGCGAATTTTTATTCTATGCATGTGGTTAGAGGGCCATTTTTTGAGCGGGGAGTGCTGACGCCGTTAACAAAACTGCGGTTAGGCCTACCGTCACAACTCGCGTACTGCAAGTCAAACTTTTGTTCGGGCTTCCTACGCACGTCGCGACCACCTGAAAGGCGTGCTTGCGAGAAGACAATCAAGGAGACTAAGAAATTGATTGAAGTTTTTGCGAATTGTTGTAAACACAGCCGTCTTTGTTCCGAGGGTTCCTTGCTAAACGTACCGAAGCATCATGGTCAAGCGGTCAGAACAGCTCAGAAAGCTTAAATCTCATACGTGAGCTCTGAATAAGAGGACTGCCGCGAATACCTAGCACCCGTAGACACCGATGACGGGGAACAATGTACAGATGTCGCTTGAGATCTGCTCACGTTTGTGCGTACAGTAGTGACAGTGATGAAGAGCGCGAAAGCGAACTCCCATAGTAAGAGCAAACGCATGCAGTCGCCGAGGTGTTCTTTCCATAGACATGGGTGTCACTGCCACGCTACAGCATTGTCATAAACCAATAAAGGTAAGCGTATAAAATGAGTAAGGAAGGATAGGCATACCAGTGTGGTGCATTAACAAAATAGTAACAAGGCACAGATAACGAACAACGATAGGATAAGTAGAGGCAAAGAGCGCTGATTTGTTGTTGCCCGCCCGACCTTTTAACGTCTATGCGCTGTTAATACCTTCGTAATGGATGCTTACCAACTCGCCCAACCTTCATGCGTGGATCCGATTTTACTGTAGAAGTGTCCTTCGACTGTTAAAATTAGCTGTCTACATCACGACTCGTCCCTTGAGGTGGTCAAATAGGCTCTATTGTGCGATGTCTTGATGATTATCCACAAAGCAAGCTTGCACTGTTCTGTTTTCCCGTACCTCACACGTTTATAATCACTGTGCACCTTTATGTTTCTGCAGAACAAGTGGAGGCCATTGTCATTACCATTGGGTTGCATATGATTGGAGCCATGATCAAGGGACTGTAGGTGCATCTGAGAAAAGTTCCTGTTTGGTTGTGTGTGCCTGTGCGACTGAACCTTGTGCAACTTTGGGAATCTTATGTGGACTGTGCAACACCAAGGCATGTTCTGTAGACTGAAGTAGCTACCCCATGGTATTTTTGTTTTTATTTTTGGAGATATTTTCACGCTCCTATTGATAGCTTGCATGTGGTTTCATGGATTCAGGTTCTTAACATGCTGTATTCCAACATGACCGCTTTGATGACATCTAGGTAGCATAATTAGGTCACAGTTAACCGGCTTGGATGTGGTCACAATGCCGCTGGATTGTTCTGGGCTCTGTGCATGCATAAGAAAGAACCTGATGCGGTGTACTGATAACATTAACGTGACATGGCAATTACGGTGAGGTCACTGCAAGCCATGCATTGCTTCTTTTTATTGTGCCTCTGTACAAAATATGTGCGAGGAAACCACAACATTAAATACGAGATATTTTTTGCCTAAATTTTCTGTTTGTCCTATATGTGTATCTATTTGTTGACCCACTGTTAGCATTGAAGATGCCAGTGCATGGTTCAGGCACAGTGTAGAGTGCAAGCGGTTTTTTTAACTTTCATTTGTCATCTGCATTGCATCACAAAAGTGCAGCCGCACTTTTGTGAGACCAGTATTTAGCCCTCTTGTAAAATAACCTGCAAGAGCCTGTTAATATAGATAATTTTACGTCACGAAGGATTCCGTTATCTTCTACATAATAAACGTTGCTGTTATTGCATAGCCATACTTTTGTGAGACCACAGTGTTATGCACATAATTTAGTGCGTGATACCTTCACCGCGTCTTATTTTTTGGGTTTGTGTTTTAGTCACATATACCGGGTGTCCCAGCTATCTTTAGGCAAGGGTTAAAAAATACAATATTAGAGGCAGGTGAGTGAAATCAGTTGCAAATTGCTGACAGCCACCTTTAGCACACCAGATAATTTTCTGTTACGTAATTCATTATTTATTAATTAGAATTACTTAATTAGGTTGCTAATATTGGCTTTAGGCAAGAAATGCAACTTGCAAAGTTCGAGAGCGTCTTTTTTTCCAAGCTGCAAAAAGAACCACATGGTTAAGCCACAGCTGAGAGCAGCATCGCGTGGTTCTTTTTGCAGCTTGGAAAAATCGTGTATGTGAGACTTTCTTTATCGCAAATAATGCAATGGGTGTTTCTGAAGACACTCTCGAACTTTGCAAGTCGCATTTCTTGCCTAAAGTCAATATTTAGCAATTTATTTCATTAATCCTAATTAATCAATTACGGAACAGAAAATTGTCTGTGGTGCACGAGGCAGCTGTCAGCAATTCGGAACTGATATCACTCGCCTGCCTCTAATATTGTATTTTTCAACCCTTGGATAAAGATAGCTGGGACACCCAGTATATTTGCTGCACCAAGAACATTTTCCTGCTACAGGAAAGGTGTGCCTTAGCGAAGTATCCCAATCAGTTTTCTACGTTCTGTATGCATTGCTGTATGTTACATGCCGCAGTTCTACTTTATATAGATTAACTTTTCTGTGCAGTCCTTGCTCTGGATATGCCTACAGATAATGTGTCATTGCTATCAGTCTATATTTATGACATCCAATGAAAGAGCCCATCTGTTTTTTGCATCGTGTGGATTACTGTTTATTGTTGGAAACATGCCATTTCATGTCTGTACAATGTGTGTGTGTATTCATTGTGCCCGATATTTGTTCACTTCTATTCTGTTCCTTTAGGTTGCAGTATTGTAGTTCGGGTGTAAGCGTAGTCAATTTATTCCAGTAATTTCATTTTCCTTCAGAAAAACATGTTAACATCACTGCTTTAGGTGGACAAGTAAAACAAGTTAAGGGCAGATTACTTAGTAAAGGAACACTAGACTTTATGTTGTGTTAAGTGACTTCAAGGTGCATTTATTATTGCTCTTCTGTGCTACTCTACTGATGCTGAAATTAACATGTACACTTTATCTTGTTATTTTCAATTCTTGTGGGTCCTTATCGGCTTTTAGTTAATGTGTTCATATGCTAGGGTCTGCTGTGCCAGGTGTTTTTATGCATACAAGTGATGTGTTTGCAGTATGCTTTTTATTAAAAATGCTGTTGATCTGCTTTATGTGCAAGTCTATGCCTCAGTCAGAGTGTCACGAAGCTGCACAAGTCTTAATAAAAGGCTTAATGCATTATTTCTGATGACTGTGTACCAATGCAGTCAACATTAAATATGTTGAACTTGCTGGGGATGCTATGGGTGTTGTTGAATGGGCTGCTGCTGTGGATCTTGTGCCCTGTGCTAATATGTTGTTACTCATCGAACTGTTGCCAGTGAGACTGTCCTATATTTGCCTTGGGGTACGTATTAGTGAACGCAGCAGCACAGTAAAGCAAGTGAAGAATGGTGCATATAATTGGTGCTCTGATTCTTGAATAGAGTACAACCTCTAAACATGGAAAAAGCTGAAGTATGACAAGCGATACACCAACAAAAACCAACTCATACTTCTCCATTTTCGATGCTTCAGAAGCTGTACTCCTAACAACCTACGCACCATGCTTCACTTTTTTTACTGTGCTATTGCGTTCACAAATATGTGCGCTAAAAGCAACTAAAAGACCTTCTTACTGGTAAAGTTTCCATGGGTGACAACATATTACCTCAAGACACAACATCCTCAGCAACAGCCCATTTAACATATTTAATGTAAGTTACATTGGTGTGCAGTCATCATAAATGTATGAGAACTGCTTCCACGTGCACCAAATTAGCCAACATAGGCAATGATAAAGGCACTGTATATTAACTTGAATAGTCATAACTGTTAATTTAAATATTAGGCTTGTTAATGTGGAACTGAATGATGCATGTAAGTCTTTTATTAAGGCGTCAAAAATTCCGGATTTATCACGGATGTCCGCATTTAAAATCCGACAAGTGTCCCGTGGACGTTCACGTCCAAATTATTGAGTCCGACGGACGTCTGAATATCCGTGAAAGACGTGTCCAGGACGTCCGGTTTAACGCCTTTTTGTTTGCGCGGGACGGTCCGTCAGATATCCGCCGTACGTCATTGGGATGTGTACGGATGTCCACTGGACTCGCGAACATCCGGCACTGAACATCCATCGGATGTACTGGGGATTGTTTGTGGTCCATTGGGTCATGTTAAGTCCAAGCATGGTTGCAGAAAGCGATAGGAAGAAACGCGTCGTAGGTACACCGTACATTCATTGCGTATCTCAAAGGCTAAAGAAAGTAGGAAGTAGATACGGCGTTAATGTTGTTTTCACGGCTGCCAATAAGCTAAGTAAGATATGTGCCGCTGTGCAGAGGAAGAATGAGCGAGTAAAAGAGAAGAAGCGAACCGATATTTGTTTCGTAAAAGACACAAACAAATTCACTGATTACCGTACAAGTGCGGGGTATAACGTCCAATTCAGCTGCGGCCGCTTCTAGGTAGGACCGACAGGCCGCTGCATTAACCAGAGATTATTGGAACATAAGAGATCGCTAACCGGAGGCACCCATTCTCATCTACCTTTGCATTTCGAAATTGTAAGCGCACGCCAAAATTCGATGAATGTGCAATGTTGTACCGGCATAGAAATGAAGAAACTTGTCTGATGATTGAAGCATGGCACATAGAGAATAGTTGTGGCTCATGCGTTGGCGTTTTCATCTTATTGCAATAACTTGCATAAATTTCATCTTTATGCAATAACTTGCATAAAGATGAAATCAAATGCCTTAACATTTATCTTCCACGTAGACCCGCACGCGTGCCGCATTGATAGGTTCGCCTATTGCATGGGCATGCGCAGATAAGTTTTCATGCCTTCTTTCTTTTCCACCGTTGTGCGTCTCTTCATTCGTTAGTCATGCAGATAACGCATACGCCTAGTGATCTGGAAGTAGCGGGTGCGCAGCGTTAAACAAGCGTAAGATTACTATTCTTTAGGGCCTAAACGGCTGCAAACTTTTCTTCGAGAACAGGAATTCTAGAATCCAGCAATGATACGACTACGTAGTGGGGCATATAGGGATGAGAGTTGAGCGTTCCACTTGTTCCGCTTCAACGTGACTTAGCGCTCGAATCGTAGGCTATATTTGGCTACGGGCGTCGGCCGCTCAAACAGGCGCAAAAGTTTCGTTCGAGATGGCCGGCGTGGCATCGTCCAGATGTCGGACGAGCGGGCGCTCCTCTCGAGAAAAGCGAGCGCCTACGGCCAACGCACAGCTGCTGCCGTTTCACGCAGAGATCACGCAACAACCCGGATGAAGCGCCATCGCTGCACGCATACATTTGTTTAGCAGGGCTGCTCATTTTCGCCCTCACTTGGCGTATATAGGTAATATAAATGTCAAACAGATATGCAGAAACTCTTAGCAACTTATTTGCTCATTCACAGTACTGAAAGGCAACCGGGGCCATTCGATCCGTTTCATCCTTTTCGCTCCGACTTGTGGCCACGCTTGCCTTCACCATAGTGGTGTGAATAAGGTACTTGATTCGCAGTGTTCAATTTTCTGGTTGCATATTTTTTTGCGATAGCAGTTATATGGACAGTCTCGGCTGATTTTTGCCGTCGCCGGCCGCTGTCATTCAGCGTATATATACATATATATATATATATATATATATATGTGACGCTATGAATGAAAGACGGGCCGTGGCTCAGATGCCATGCATTTATTCTAATGCACGCGCACTTCTTCCTCGTCGCCTTCTCCTACCATCGCCTTGTTCATACGTTACACTTTTCCCCCTCCCCCCGAGAAAGTCTCAGTTCAGATGGTACAAAATAACGCCGCAGTTTGCTAACATGAACAATATCAGAGTTTCTACCTAAAGGAAACACAGAGCGGTTGATCTCATAGTTCACTGGTGAGACCTTGCGTAGAATCTTGTAAGGACCTTCCATGATTGAACTCAGTTTGCCGTTGTTGGGATGCCATGGTGTCTCGTAAAGGACAAAGTCACCGACTTGGAACTCAATTGGGCAAAATTTCCTATCATAGATGACTTTGTTCTTATTGTGGTAGGCGATAGAATTGTTAACAGCAGCTTTCCGCGCTTCTTCAACAGTTTCTTCTCGTTGTTCCAGAATAGTTGGATACGATGGAATTCCATACATCAGGAATGAAGGTGCGTAGCCGGTAACTTCGTGGGGCGTTCTATTGTACTCGTCTATTACCTCCGAGAGCAATTTTGTCCAACACTTCTGTGGCTCGTCATTGATCTTACATTTAAGTCTGGTTACAATGGTCTGGTTTGTCCGCTCGTTCATACCATTGCATTGCGGATGATGAGATGAAGTGAAGAGTTGATGTATTCGGTTGTGCTTTAGAAACTGCTTAAATTTTCCTGCTGTGAATCCCGTTCCACGATCTGAAAGGAACTTCCGTGGTTTTCCCGCAGCAAAAATGGTTTTCAGGCATGAGATGTAGGCGTCACTGTTTTCACTTTTATGAGCGAACGCCCATACGTAACGAGTAGCATGATCAATAACCAAATGGATAAACCTTTTTGATGAGCCGTATCCAGAAAACCCTCCAATGGTGTCCATTGCGAAAAGGTCAAAAGGCTCTTCAGCTGGAGGCAGCGATTCAAGTGTCCCATACTTCTTTGTTTTCGTCTTCTTGCATCTCTGGCATGTATCGCAATGCCGAATATAGGTGGCAACATCGGTTACCATATCCGGCCAATAGTATTGTGGAGACAGGAGTGACAGTGTCTTCTTCACTCCGACATGCCCGAAATGTCGATGTGCGTTCTTAAGAATGGTAGGGCGCAGTTCATGGGGCACATATATCTTCCTCAGTCCTTTTCTTTTGACGATGACTATGTTGTTTTCCAATGAATACGGTCCTCTTGGGTGCTCATTGGTGCATCGTTGAAGTTCGTCGTGTGACAAAAGTTGAACTATGGGGGCTCTGGAGAGTGTATCTGCTTCTACGTTGCTTACGCCTTTTTGATGTTTGATGTTGACTTCATACATGGACAGCTTTAAAGACCACCGGAAGAGACGACCTTGAGGATTCTTAACATTCTTCAACCACTGAAGTGCAGAGTCATCCGTTACGACAGTGAACGGCTTTCCGTGAAGGTAGCAATGCCATTTATCAATGGCATCTATAATGGCAAGGCATTCTCTCTCTGTAATAGCGTAATTCATCTCATGCTTAAGTAGTTTGCGGGAATAATAGGCAATGGGATGTTCCTTGTCTTTGTCGTCAGGCTGCTTCAGCACTGCACCAATGCCTTCAGCAGACGCGTCACAGTACACAGTACATGGTCTAAAAGGATCGTATATGCGAAGCACCGGTTCTTCAATCATACGCTCCTTCAGTTCCCGAAAGGCTTGCTCGCATGCTTCTGTCCACGACCATTTGCTGCCTTTGCAGAGTAGTTTCGTGAGGGGAAGCGCGATATCGCTGAAATGAGGGATGTACTGTCTGTAAGTGTTTACAGTGCCCAGGAAACGCTGGAGATCTTTCTCTCGTTTAGGTGTCGGAAATCTGAGTATTGCAGCCACGTTACTTTGCTTAGGTGTCACTATTCCTTGTGAAATTTTGTGGCCCAAATATTCAATGCTGGATCTTGCAAACTGGCACTTTTTTCGTTTTAGTTTTACGTTCTCGGCTTTAAGAGCTTTTAATAAGG
Organism: Rhipicephalus sanguineus; assembly: GCF_013339695.2. Lineage (NCBI taxonomy): Eukaryota > Metazoa > Arthropoda > Arachnida > Ixodida > Ixodidae > Rhipicephalus > Rhipicephalus sanguineus. The sequence continues at coordinate 9,641,616 of NC_051176.1, read as the reverse complement.
CCTCGAGGTGTCGTATATGATCGTCAAATGTCTCCGAGTATACGACCACATCGTCAAAGTAGTTGGTAACATTGGTGAGCTGATGTTTGGCTATTACTGATTTCATTGCTCTTTCAAATGTAGCTGGAGCGTTCTTTAACCCGAACGGCATTACCAACCACTCATAGTGACCATTAGCCGTGACAAACGCAGTTTTCTGAACGTCGTCGGGATGCATTCGGACATGCCAGTATCCGGACGTTACATCCAACGTAGTGAAAAACTCCGCCTTTCCCAAGTGGTCAAGAATATCATCTATACGTGGAATTGGTTGATAGTCGGGTACCGTTATGGCGTTGAGCTTGCGGTAGTCAATACATAGACGAGTACGTCCTTCGCCCTTCTTTTCCGCTAAGATGACCGGTGCGGCGTAGGGGGACAACGAAGGCCTCACAACCCCTTGCTTAATGAGGGCGTCAACTTGTTTGTTAATCTCCGCTTTGTCTGCCTGTGAGCATCTGTATGGTGCTCGATGAATTGGTACAGAATTGGTAAGTGCGATCCTATGTTGCTCAGTAGTGATGCATCCAATATCTGTTTGGGATTTCGAAAAGACCTCGTCATACTTGTTTAAAAGAGAATCGAGCACTGCAGATTCACGCTCTGATAAGTTTTCCGAAGTCAGGGTTTTCATCAGCGGGGCTTCAATGGTTTGCTTTTCATTATGATGCGGTAGGTTCAAATTTTCACGTCCTTGTGTCACTGACTTGCTTTCCAAATTTACCGAAAGATTGAAGTACGAAGCGCTGTCTAGGCCAAGAATTAATTGCGTTCTCATGCCTCGCAGAACGTGTACATAAACTTTCTTTGTGACATTCCCAATTTGCAAGTGAATGTTTACGCGACCCAAAGTTCGAATGCTTGAAGTAACTTGCTGGACAGCGATGCTGGAGTCTCTCATCAACTGAAGTTTGAGCTGTTTGTACACATCCTCACTGATACAAGTAATTGTTGCTCCTGTATCGAGAATTGCAGTTATTGACCTTCCGTTGATGAGAGCTTTGAAGCGTATTAATGAAACTCTGGGTCGCTCTCCTCGTTTCCCGGTCTAGTCTCAATAGCGGACACGTTGCCGCGGCGCGGACATTCGTTGTGCCAATGAAACTGTCGTGGGAAACCAGCAGCTGAGCAATATCTACATTCGTTTTGTGGGGCACGCGGTCGAGAAGTCAACGTTGGCTGCTGCGGTTTGCTGAAGAGACGTGAAGCTCCTGATGTAGTGCCAGGATTACGAGCAAAAGAAACTCCTCTCACCCGTTTTAAGGATGTCTCGACCCGTTGAGCAGCGGCGAGCCACTCTGATGACGAGGTGAAAGACAGTCCGGCCAGCGCTAGTTCCACATCAGGAGGAACACCGTCAGTCAGTCCGGAAATGATGTGGCACTCTTTAAGGTCGGCCAAGGAGCCCAGTCGTTTTTTCTCGTCGTAGTAGTCCTTGATGGTCTGCCCTCCTTTCAGCCGGTAGTGAATGAAGAGACGGAAGGCATCTCCGTCGGTCGTAGTAAAGCGGTTTTGCATGCCGCTCTTTATGTCGTCCCATGTCTCGCCTTTGCCGAAAATCTCTGTCAGGTACCACTTGAACGCTTCCCCTTCGATGTATTCGCTGAAGTGACTGACCCGATCGCTGTGTGTCCATGCTGCCTCGACCGCCTTCGTATCGAAAAGAAGAAGCCACTTGTCGACGGGGACGTCTTCTGGTGTTCCCTTGTACTTCGGTATGTTGAGCGGAGGCTTCGGCTTAGCCATGGCAGGTTGATGAGGTCGATCCTGCCGACTTGTGTGACGCTATGAATGAAAGACGGGCCGTGGCTCAGATGCCATGCATTTATTCTAATGCACGCGCACTTCTTCCTCGTCGCCTTCTCCTACCATCGCCTTGTTCATACGTTACATATATATATATATATATATATATATATATGAGAGGAAGTCACAGTGAAAAACATAACATTTATTCTGAGTTTTCGGCCGGGGACCGGCCTTATCTTTGATAAAGGCCGGTCCCCGGCCGAAAGCTCAGAATAAATGTTATGTTTGTCACTGTGACTTCCTCTCCTATATTTTAACTGATAGCCAGGAACATTCTTTTGAAAAAAAAATATATATATATATATAAGCCACAAAGAAAAGTAATTCAGAAAAACTTTCCGGCGCGCGGAATCGAACGGGCGACCTCTCGCTTTCAAGCGATCGGCGTTAGACGGTTACACCACCAACAGTACCGACTTTCAGCCTGCTTACGGCGAGCTATTTATATACACCATTTCCTTGAGCATGTTTTCTTATTCGCCACATAGATGGCGCGATGTGCGCGCGTTGCGCGCTTTAAAGATCAGCGACCCGCTCCTGCCAACGCCGTTGGTCTTCGCCCTACAGGGCATGGCCACCTTCGTGCGCTTATCTCGAGGAAAGAAGGGGGCGGCCTGGAGGGGGGGGGGAGCGGGCGGTTGTATGTCTTGTGCTTTCCCCGTGATGTCCGCGCTGAAGCCAGAGAGCGTACGAAGGTCACTTCGCAGCGGCCGCGTTTGCGAAAGGAGCGCGCTGTTGAAACAGAAATAAGTAACAACTGTGACAGTTCGCGCTCGTCCTGTGTGTACCTGTTCGTTCGTTTCGTGCGTCCTGCTTTATGTTTGAGCAGTGCGCTTCAAGTGTCGAGCTGTGACGCATGATAGTTCGCGCTCGTACTGTGTGCTTTTTTTTCGTGCGTCCTTTGGGCTCGAGCGACGCGCTGGCAATTTCGAGCTGCCTTCCGTTCTTCGCGTTACATTCCAATTTATTGCTATCGCATTCATTGTTTCGTGGTTGCGGCGAAACTGTGACTTTTTTATTTTATTTTCCTGCTCCTGTGAAATGGAAAACGGTGAGATGCTACTTCGCTGCTGGTTCTTAAAATTATCCAACTATTTCTATGCGTGAAAAGTATGCCCTAATTCTGCAGAAACAAGCGAAGTCATCGAACATCCGTAAACGCGCAGCGTAACTGAGCCCCTAGCCTCGGTACTCCAAAGGGATTCTAAAAAGGATGACGCATCTTGGATGACCGAGTGACGCAGTAACCAGCTCGGGCCAAAGCGTCACTTATCGACGCGTCGCGGAATTCTGTATGCTGTTTTTTTTTTTTTCAGTCTTGGGGACTCGACGTAAGCGTGCGCAAAGAAATGGAGTTTGAAACTCGTGAAGCCTTGTGAAGACGCACTAAATTCATAAATTCCGAAGCATTTACATGCAGTATAAAACGCATCTAGGGTTTCTCGGAACTAAGCAATGAATTATCATATATAAATTCGTCGGATTATAGGTCGGTTTGGTTAAGAGACACGTCGTGGGGTTGCTGATTTATGATCAAAAACTCAATATATAATGTCAGCCAGAGGAGAGTATAGAAGCGCTGAACTCCGAGAGCTGTTCGCCAGGTCACCACAGAGTGCAGCCTCCAAGTGAGGACTCGAAGCAACAAGGCATTGAACAAAACTTTGCGCGCTGTTCCCCCGGCGGCATAAACTCCTCACTGACTGACTGCGTGCACTTGTGCTTATGTAGCTGTAAATTGTGCCAACCAGCTGAGCTGAGCACTCCCCCGCTTTTAAGGCGCGTTCACACTGAGACATTCGGCGGCCAGAGCGCGCGGAATCCGCTTCGGCGGCAGCGAGATCCGCCGGAAAAGCCCATTCCGCGTCGATCGGTCCTGGACCGATTTTTGCGGCAGCTGCCGCCGGATTCTTCCACCGCGAACCAATCGGAACGCGAGTCGAACATTCGAAAAATGGCGGCGCGCTTGTGATATCGCAATCGTCGATGCCCGCAGCAACAGCGAAGTCTTTCCTAATGATCCTGTAGCTCTCGACAACTGCCAAGTGTTGTCGCGATTAGCATCTTTGCAATACATCATCGCGATCTTGCAAAACGGGTAGCATTACCTCGGCTCGACCAAGCTTCTCGCGTCTTGCAAATCAGGACGAACCAACCACAAGTGCTTGCGTCGTTTCTTTTGTTCGGCGAATGCATGTTTATCCTCGTCAGACATCGCCAGAAAGTTGCTTTGCAGCAGGCCCAGCAGTTCGACGACCCTGCTCCTGTTTATGCGCTTCACCATAACGAAACCCGTACACAACGCCGAGCGCGTCGATGCCAGCGTTCCTTCGCGCGAAGGGACGATGACAACTAGACGCCCTAGTTTCGGCGGTGCGGTTGCTAAGCGGTGTGAACAATGTTGACTTTCGGCGGCGCGTGAATTCCGGTCGCTGTGGCCGGCGGATTCCCCAGTGTGAATGAGCCATTACAGCGAAAGCTGTTATGAGATCATTTCACCGGCCGTTTTTGGCGCCGTAGTTGTCCGCCGCCGCCGCCGCCGCCGCCGGTGTCCGTAACCAGTATCGCTCGAAATAAGAAAAAAAAACGAAATAAGAAAAAATTCCAGGATGGAACGAGGTTCGAACCTGGGCCCTCTGCGTGTGAGCCCAGTATTCAACCTCTGAGCCATGCCGGTGGTTGAAACTGCTTTGCAAAAAGGTCCTATACAGGCTTCGTGTCGGGAACGAACCACATTAGCATATGCAATATAGCGTGGTAGAAGAGTAAAATAAGCACCAAGCGTCGCACAACGCGAATTCTATAACCAGGCGTCACACAATGCGAATTGCGCAACGAGTAGGTTGTTGATTGCTTCCAACCCATTACAAAGGTCTCTGCCATAATTATTCGTCGTCATCAGGCACAGCATCAACAAAGTGCGCATAATTCCTTGCATGCGTTTAGCAGATAGCACGGCTCTCCGTAGAATGACGAAAAATGGCACAGTGCCTGCTGCCCTACTTCTCAAAAATTACAATGATTTATAGCGTAGTGGGTTCCTCGCAAGTGCACTTGTATTGGTTGCCAAGGAAGCCCATAAGCGCATGATCCATTTCCTCGGGGTCTCAGTAAAGTTCTTCGCACCCCTCCCCCGTCTCTCTCCCACGTCAGCGTATGTTATACAGCATGACGGCAGAGGGAAATAGCGACTGGGCGTCACCCAGTGCAAATTACATAACTGGTGGGCCGTTTAAAGCTTCCAACCCATTACAAAGGGCTGAGCCGTAATTCTTCATCGTCATGTGTCGTCGCGTCAACAAAAGTGCACATAATCCCTTACAGACGTTTAGCTGGTGCCTCGCTTCTCCGCAGAATGACGAATAATGGCTTAGTAGGCGCTTCCCAACTTCACGAAAATTTGATTTATGGCGTAGTGGGTACCTTTCTAGTGTACTTGTATTGTAGCCCCAAGAGAGCTTACAACGGGCTCTTGAAACGCCGCTCTTCCAGCTTTCGTTGTGACTGTGCTGCGGTTTCAGCGCAGGCCTGGCGTTTTGTAGTTCTCTGAGAACAATCGGAATGATTTTAACCAAGACACAAAAAGCTCTTTTTCAATATAGTATTTTTTTTGTGCGTCGCTCGCTCGTGGGCATAGCTTGGCGAGACGTAACCCAGGCAGCACAGCACATTGGTCCAATATTGTTTATACGTTGGAAAACGATGGCCCAATGATGGCCCATACAAACCACTATAAAACCAATGTTGGCAAGCCAGCCTACAAGGATGCCAATAATGGTCCATCTTTGCCAGCCAACATACAATATTGGTCGTGCCATTCTTTGAGGTTGGCAACAACGGTCCATGGTTGCCGATGTACATACAATATTGGCAGAACCAGGCCGTATGGATGGCAATATTGGGCCAGCTTATCCGTTGGTAAAACAATATTGGTTAAGTAATGGCAGTATATCGGATATATTGTCCAGTCAATCTGACTGGTTAAACAATATTGGACGGCCAATGCTACGCGCCGGACAATATTGTCCAGACTTACACGTTGTCGCTCCAATGTCTTAAACACTGGCAAGCATATGCATGATATATCGGCAAGAATGTTTTTTTTTCCCTTTTACCATCACTGAGTGAAGGTTAGCCCGAATCGAGCCACCACCTGCGCATGCAAGCTAATATGAAAATCACTTTGTCCGGCATCCAGCGCACCTCAAAGAAGATTTCTGGTTACTTATCACATTGCTTTATTCTACAAATATTCTACAAAAGCCCCGCGTTACACGGCGGCGAAGGCATCACGCCGTCCAACTGGGAAGCTGCATGTTTTTACTAGCCCCGGACTCGAGAACAGCTATGGGCCGTCCAACGGGCCCGCGACGCAAAAGAGACTTGGTATTTCTGTTCCGACGTGGGAGCGGCCCGGTCGAGTCATAATCCGAAACGTGCTCTGAACCCATTCCTTATTACGTATAACAACGCGATTGTAGATGACGACCCCGCAATTCTGAAAGCCAGCGGCCGTTTCGGCCGTCCGCGAGTGCCGTTTTCGCTCCTTTGCATCGCATATTTGCGGCGCTTCGCGCTCGGCGCGTTCCGAGGTTCGTCCGAATTAAACCGGTTGCGCCCCAATATGACCGAATTAACGAGAGTTCGGTGCCATTAAATAATAAACATGCTTGGCGGGACCATAGAACACGTTGTAATTGTCTGATTTTCCGAAATAATGATTGTGGAATTAACGAGCTTTTACTGTATAAATATGGCAAAAACAGTCCATTGCTGTCAGTCAACAAACAAAACTGGAAATTCCATTCTATAAGAAAGGGAGCATCGGCGCACACAGGGTCTTGATTTTTAAGTTGGCATTTAATATATATCACAAGTTGGCACAAAATATATTAAACAGTTGGACAAAATTTGTTTTAGAGATGTTGAGCAATGTAAAATAAATACCAAGTTTTAAAGTGAGTTTCGCGCTGCTGGAAATACATCTATGAGAAAGGAAACACAACACAACATCTCACTTTGCAATGCTTGTTAAAAGGTAATTGTGTGATACAGCCAGCGTACACAACGCAACTGTATAAAAAAAAACCCTGCCTTTACATTGATTGAAGCTATAGAATTCTAGTCTGCTTCGCAATGGGCCTCTGCGCTGACGCGCCTTTAGCGCACGCGCACCGAAATTTTTCTGACGGCTTTATTAGCGGCGAACAATCAAAACATTTCATGTCACTTCAACCACACCATGTATTTTTGTGTTTGCTACACGACTGGTTGGATTACAGGATTGTAACTTCTTTGTGTGCGTGCTACAACGACGTGCTGTCCAAGACTACAGTATCGCCCGCGGAATCTCCAGATGAGCGATGAGTTATGTTTGTACTCTCAACGCTTCACGCAGCCAGACGTGTTCACTTCGAACAAATGTTCTCGGTCATCGGGAGGCCGGAGAAGCAGCGCGACGCCATGTTTTGCTCAGGAATTTTACATCCTCTCCTCCCGGCAGTTGCGCGGGGGTGGCTGGTCATAAAACACTTGTCACTTGACGGCTGCTCCGCCCACGACGGTTCAAACGTGGCTCCGGGCTTTCAATGCCTTAGAAAACGAGAGGGTGGGGGGTGAGGAGATCGCGGGAGACGACGGCACCTCGGAAGATGCGTACGCGTTTCGGCCCCTTCTGGCCGGCGGCTATTCTTCGTCAGTCAGTGGTGGTTACTTTCCCTCGTTCGGGCTCCAAGCATTGGCGGGCGCCGCGCGCGCGCCCCTCAGTATTCAGTCAAGAGTCATCGGGAAAAAACGAAGTCGGATATCGAGACAGGATGCCGCGATTCTATGGATACGGAGATTCGACGACGATGCCACAGTGAGAAGGCAGCTGTCCTGTTCTTCATCGGACTTGATTGTTTTGACTTTTGAAGAGCGATCCGCAGATGAGCGCCGATGTGTCCTGACAAATCGCAAACTTTCCGCCGGATTTTTGTGTACGTATCGCGTTCAGTAAGTCGTTTCTTTCCGTGTTTTTCGTACGTGAAATATGTGCTGCGTTTATTAACGTATACATTACCGCGTACTTTCTCTAAAATTGTTACTTTGTGAATACCCATGTGGTGGGCTTTGCTGTGCGCGTCGAAGCAGGTTAGTTAAGTCCTCGCCCTTAGCGATGTTTCAGCATTTGCGTTTGTTGTTTTGTTCTTTTATCGCGTTGTCGTGCGCCAGCTAAATATCCGTATTTGATTTGCCCTTCGCCTCTCGTTTCGCGCAAAGAAATGATGGATCTGTAACACACAAATTTTCATTAGTTTTGAAGTTGTTGCAGTCTTTCAAGCTCTTGCCGCAGTTACGTTTTAATTAACAAATAGGCTATATGAACATTCCGGTAGTTCAAGATGGTTATAGATTTCATCTGTGTCGAATGTCTGTTCGCATGTAGATGTTCATTTATTTCATTTTGCATTACGCTTCGCTTTTCACTCATTTCCTTTTGAACCTTCGGTCAACTGACAACTTAAATAAGCGCTAACAGGTAGGCTGTGTGTGTTTGTGAGTGGTCCCGTTTCCGCGATTTCTAATATACGAGCGTTATTCAAGGTAATTAGTGTAGGTTCTGTGCAAGCGGTCAGCAGAACAAAGCGTGAAATGCGAAATTATTTTCAATACTTGCAGTATCTTTGCCATATGTATACATGCAGAATAAAGTTGTGTGTACTCTCAGCTTTTCTACGCTGATTATCCCTGCTGCTTGCCAAAAAGCAAAAGCGTGGGCAACATGCATTTATTTACGTGCACAAAAATCTACCTCATGTTAAACTACACATTCAGCGAAAAATGTCGTAAACATGTTGACATAGCCAACAAAAAGGCTGGCAAGAACCAGTGTGAAACGCTGAAAAAGAAAGAACGATGGTGCAGCCAACGATAAAGGCTGGCAAAAAACATTGGAGCTGCCAATGTTTATACAATGTTGGTGATACGTACGGCGGACAATGTTGGCTACAGCCATCCTTGCCATTATTGGCGATATGTTGGACGGACAATGTTGGCTCCAGCCATCCTTGCCATTATTGGAAAATAATTGGCATCCAATATTGGACCAATGCACATTTAGGTGTAGCAAACCCCCAAAAGCCAACGCAGGACCAATATTTCTGCCAATGTTTACCAACGTTGTTCCGAGATTGGTCCAATGCCGGCGTGCTGCCTGGGAACAAAGTCAGCGAAGTTGTGCAGCGAAAGCAGTCTGAGCCTCCACGCTGCCGTAGGCAAAATAACATCCCCTATACTTTTCTTGGGTTTCTTGTCTGTTAGTTCTTATTAATAGGTCACCACCTTCAAAAACAGTTTTTTTGAGAAAGAATCATTTTTCTGGATTTAACATTTTGAAGCTCTGTCTATTCAAGAATATTCAGCAAAGAGAATTATGTAGTTTTTTTGAGCCGTTCGAAAGTTATGACCTTTTTTCCAACCCCTACTAGACCAATCCGAAACCGAAACAGAAAATTTCTGTTTCCACAAAACGTGCCCTCTTGTCACAAATGTCTCTTCGTATACATAATGCGCAACGCTAAGTTGTTTTATAGTACGTTCAAAGCTTGTGGGGCATGATGTCTTTGATTTATTTATAAAAACGCCAGGCCTGAGCGGAAAACGTGGCAGTCACAGCGAAAGCTGGAAGAGCGGCATTTCCAGAGGCCGCTGCCAACTCTCATGGGGCTACTAATGCAAGTGCATTTACAACGTGCCCATTACGCCATAAATAATAACTTTGTGAAGTTGGGAAGCGCCCACTACGCCATTATCGGTCATTCTGCGGAGAAGCGAGGTACCATCTGTGAGGCATTATGCATAATGTTGACTTTGTTGATGCCGCGGCTGATGAGGATGAAGAATAATGGTTAAGTCCTTTGTAATAAGTTGGAAGCATTAACGACCCATTAGCTACGCAATTCGCATTATGTGACGTCCAGTCGTTATTACACTCTCCCACAATGCTGTATAACATACGTCAACGTGAGAAAGGGAGACAGAGAAATAACTTCATTGAGACATAATTTAGCAAGGTGCATGTTTGGGCTAGTTGGTACTCCGTTTGAACAGCTAAATAGCGCGAACTTCAGGGCCGAAAGACAGGAGAATGCGACACACACAAGCGCTAACTTCCAACTGAATTTTATTAAAGAAAGGACATGAATATATAGGGTAACACCACGCCTGCGCAGCTTCACATCCACATAACCACATTCACTCCTAAGTGATAAGATTCATCTCTCTAAACGCACAATACCAGTTACATAGAATAAATAAAAGTTAATAAATCACATGTCACTATCTTGCAATACGCCCAAAAAAACATAGTTCCTTTGCTGCCAGAGCAATGGAAGGCACGCTGATACGATGCCTAACATCCTTGGCCATCTCTGCTGCTTCTACTATCTCTCGCGTGTGTTGGTCATCATGAGCGAACAGCACTGCACATTTTTCAAATTCCGGCGTACACCCACAGTTTCGGCAATGCGTCACGACGTGACCTTGCAGACCTCCCCGGACATGGGTTGGATTTCGTAAGTCGGACGTTATCTCTGGGACCCAAGTTCGCAGTTGAGCCTAGAAAAACGGCGCCAGAGCTCCTTTCTCTTGTGAGACCAGTGGCTAACCGTGCGTCAGATGAAGACAAGGCCAGGTGTGTCTCGGAGGGCGTAGACGTGCTTCGTCGTTACAAGTCGGCAACGCCAACGGTACCGGTTAAGAAGGTGGCTTCCTACCTAAAGGATCAGGATATGTGGCTTCTTAGCTCCGACAAAGAAGGTGGGTTTACAGTGTTCCCTAACTTTTTTTAAGCAGAAGGCTAGGGAAGCTGTGGACTCCGTGTTTCGTCAATGCAAGGATGTGTCTTTAAGGCAGCGTAAAGCCGAAGCTAAGAAGTTGTGCCAAAAACTTCACTTGGATTTTCTCGTGAGGTCTATTCAGAAACGTGATAAGCTGTGCCTTGAAATGTTTTTCTCAGCGAAAACGCACAAACCAGGTCTTCTGTTAAGTATCTGAAAGTGACTGCTTGAGTTGTTTAATTTTGATGACCCGTTCCACGCCAAAAACTCAGAGGCAGTGGTCACTTATTCGCAGCAGAATCACAGGACAAAAATGTCAGGTTTTTCAGTAGACATTAAATACCTCTATTTTTCGATCCCCACGAAAGATATCCTAACATGTGTTCAACAATGCATTGATCAGTTCGGCGTTGTAGCCTTTCAGAATGGCGCTTGTATGTCAGCCGCGGGTTTTCTTGAGCTTTTAACAGTGTATCTTACCTCAACTTTTGTTGGTCTGGCAAAGTGTTCTTGCAGAAGGAGGGAGTGTCCTTTGGTTCGTGTATCGCCCCCATTCTGAGCGATTTGTTCTTGGCCAGCATCGATAGGCATATTTCAATGAAAATTGCAGAGCCAGGGGTGCAAAAAATCTTCCGTTTTGTCTATGATTGTCTTATACTGTATGAACGAAATGATGCTAGCCTTGATGCAAGTGTTTTCTGCATCTTATCAATATTTTCCAAAGGTTTACAGCCCCTTTTCATAACCCACGAGTGGCCGCAGAACAACAAAATCAAGTTTCTAGATTTGAGGATTAGGTTTTCTGATTTGGTTTGTTGGTTGTAGGAACCTGGAGGTTTGAAGCCGCTCCTGCCCTACCAATCCGCGCACACCAAATTAGCCAAAAGGGCTAGCGTTGAATCATGTCTTGGAAGCGCATTGAAAAAATCATGCCCGCGTCTGATCGAAGAAAGTTTCCGCATGCAAATTAAAAGGCTTGATGCTGCAGGATACCCACAAGAAGTAATTACAGCGGTGGCAGAAGTCTTGCATCACAAGATAAAGAATGTAACAGGTGGCGCCAGGCCAGAGCAAAGAAAAACCACCCCAGAAACTGTGCAAAGTCAAAAGAAAAGGTTCGCAGTAATTAATAGGTATATCCACCGCGTCTCCCATAATTTAAAGAAGGTGGGGGAACACGCAGACGTCAAGGTTGTCATGTCGGCACCCAAAAAATTGTCAAGCCTTTGCAAAATGACATGCCGAACGGCCAAAGAAAAGCGCACGTGTTCTACAAAGCATCGTACACCCTTTCAAGAATGTAAAGAAGCAGTGGTTTACTCCTTTCCTTTAACATGTGGCAGCAGATATGCGGGACAAACCGGGCGCAGCTTAAACTACCGTCTCAGGGAGCACGCGTACAATCTACGGGGAGGTCTGCAAGGTCACGTGGCGACGCATTGCCGAAACTGTGGTTGTACGCCGGAATTTGAAAAATGTGCAGTGCTGTTCGCTGATAATGACCAAACAACGCGAGAGATAGTAGAAGCAGCAGAGATGGCCAAGGATGCTAGGCATTGTATCAGCGTGCCTTCCATTGCTCTGTCAGCAGAGGAACTATGTTTTACAGCGAAAGCTGTTATGAGATCATTTCACCGGCCGTTTTTGGCGCCGTAGTTGTCCGCCGCCGCCGCCGCCGGTGTCCGTAACCCCTATCGCTCGAAATAAGAAAAAAAAAACGAAATAAGAAAAAATTTCCAGGATGGAACGGGGTTCGAACCTGAGCCCTCGGCGTGGGAGCCCAGTGTTGTACCTCAGAGCCATGCCGGTGCTTGGAACTGCCTTGCAAGAAGACGCTATACAGGCTTCATGTCCTGAAGGAACCACATTAACATATGTAATTTGGTGTGGTAGAAGAGTGAAATAACAACCACGCCCCACACAACGCGAATTCTGTAACCAGGCGTCACACAATGCAAATTGAGCAACGAGTGGGCTGTTGGATGCTTCCAACCCAATACAAGGGGCTCTGAAATAATTATTCATCGTCATCAGGCACAACACCAACAAAGTACGCATAATGTCTTAAATGTTTTTAGCGGGTACCACGGCTCCACGGCGGGTACCACGGCAGTTCTTCCCTCCTCTCTCTGTCTCTCTTTCTCACGCCAACGTATGTTATATTGCAAGGTGGGAGAGTGAAATAGCGACCGGGCGTCACATAATGCGAATTACGTAACTGGTGCGCCATTTAAAGCTTCCAACCCATTACAAGGGCTGAGCCACAATTCTTCATTGTCGTCAGTCGTCACGTACGCAAAGTGCACATAATGCCTTAAATATTGTAGCTGGAACCTCGCTTCTGCGCACAATGATGAATAATGGCGTTGTAGGTGCTTCCCAACTTCACAAATATTGTGATTTATGGCGTAGTGGGTACCTTGCTAGTGTACTTGTATTAGTAGCCCCAAGAGAGTCTAGAACGGGCTCTAGAAACGCCGCTCTTCCAGCTTTCGCTGTGACTGTGCTGCGCTTTCCGCGCAGACCTGGCGTTTTCTTTTCTTCTTCTGTTTTCTTTTGTTCCACAGAGCTGCGTCTCTTTCTATGCGCTAGGGGCGCCGGAGTTGTGTCTTTTGCCTCGCGGGAGGCACTGGATGCCCACACGAGCGACCTGGAATTTCGTGTTTCATACCTCGTCCTATGAGACGAGGTCTTGAGGCCCGATGGCCCTGGAGTCGCCGGAGCGATTTGCTGGGTGGATGGCGTAGTCTTGACTGCCGCCACCGCGGGGGTTGATGCTACTGCCAGCTCATTGTGCGTGGGCTGGCTAAATGGTGAGGGCCGGTGCGGCGCTACCCCCTGACGTGCTGCATCAACATAGGATCTCCCCTGAAAAATCGAGCATCTTTTCCTAGCTTCCCGATAGGAAGGTGCGTGTTTGGGCTAGTTGGTACTCCATTTGAACAGTTAAATACCGCAAACTTCAGGGGACGAAAGACAGGAGAATGCGACACGCACAAGCGCTAACTTCCAACTGAATTTTATTAAAGAAAACACATGAATATAAAGGGTAACACCGCGCCTGCGCAGCTTCGCATCCACGTAACCACATTCACCCCTAAGTGATCAGATTCATCTCCCGAAACGTGCAACAACAGTTCCATAGAAGAGATGAAACTTCATAAATCACATGTCACTATCTTGCGACACACCCAAAAACATAGCTCTTTTATTGACATAGCAATGGAAGACACGCTGATACAATGCCTAACATCCTTGGCCATCTCTGCTGCTTCTACTATCTCTCGCGTTTTTTGGTCGTCATGAGAGAACAGCACAGCACATTTTAGGGGCGAAGCTCCTTAGGGTGTGGGTCTGTCCTCTGTAGTATGTAGGAATAGTAGGTAGCCACCTCTAGTTCTTGGAGTGTTGACTAGATGGCGCTGTCGTGGCCACCTCTAGTTCTCAGAAAGATCCCTAGATGGCGCGAGGCGCTCGCTGCGTTGCAGATGCGTGCTCTAGTCCCCCCCTCGCTCGCCTCGCGACGCCGACGCTTCGCGCTCGCTGCGTTGCAGATGCGTGCCCTAGCCCCCCCGCCCTCTCTCGCTTCGCGAGGCCGACGCAGGCACCGTCTGCTAGCGAGTTTTTTTATTCCTCCCCGGACATTGTACGCGTGCTCCCTGAGACGGTCGTTTAAGCAGCGCCCGGTTTATCTCACATATCTGCTGCCACGTGTTATAGGAAAGGAGTAAACCACTGCTTCTTTACATTCTGAAAAGCGTGTACGATTTGCCGTGCCCGTAGGGGTGGATGTGGTTACGTGGATGTGAAGCGCGCAGGCGCGGTGTTACCCTTTATATTCATGTGTTTTCTTTAATGAAATTTGTCGTGCCCGGATTTGCCGTGGCCGTACGTTCACGTTTTGCATCCGCAACAAGCACACACCACCCGAAGTGCAAGGCATTGTCGGAGGTTTTTCACCCTCTTCAAGCCATGCTATCAGGGTCTGCAAGGTTCTTCGGGCAGAATGGCAGAGGCAAGGCCGCGTGTACAAGGACGCGCTCTACACACAAGTTCAGATGGATGGAATCCTGCCAGCCGCCAAGAAGAAGATTTGGCGAAAGTACTGCACTTACATTGATGAAACTGCAGACGATTTTTGGCGGAGGACCCTTCGTCAACTTCGAGAATCCAAACGAGCCAAGGTTCCTGCACCTAAGGGACGCGTCTACACTGCAGGCGACATCGCGCTCCCGGATTTCGTAAGTCGAACGTTATCTCTGGGACCCAAGTTCGCAGTTGAGCCTAGAAAAATGCCGCCAGAGCTCCCTTTTCTTGTGAGACAAGTGGGTAACCTCGCGTCTGATGAGGACAAGGCCAGATGTGTCTCGGAGGGTGTAGACGTGCTTCGTCGTTACAAGTCGCCAACGCCAACGTACCGGTTGTGAAGGTGGCTTCCTACCTAAAGGATCAAGATATGTGCCTTCCAGCCTGAGACAAAGAAGGTGGGTTTACAGTGTTTCCGAAATCTATTTTTAAGCAGAAGGCTAGGGACGCTGGGGACTCGGTGTTTCGCCAATGTAAGGATGTATCATTAAGGCAGCGTAAAGCCAAGTCTAAGAAGTTGTGCCAAAAACTTAACTTGGATTTTCTCGTGCGGTCTATTGAGAAAAGTGACAAGTTGTGCCTTGAAATGTTTTTCTCAGCGAAAACGCACAAACCAGGTCTTCCATTAAGGGTTGTTGTATCTGAAAGTGACTGTTGGCAGAAATCTGTCGCAAGCTTTCTGTAGACCAAGCTCACGTTGTTTAATCTTGATGACCCGTTCCTCACCAAAACCTCAGAGGCAGTGGTCACTTATTCGCAGCAGAATCACAGGACATAAATGTCAGGTTTTTCAGTGGACATTAAAGACCTCTATATTCGATCCCCAAGAAAGATATTCTAACATGTGTTCAACAATGCATTGATCAGTTCGGCGTTGTAGCCTTTCAGAATGACGCTTGTATGTCTGCCGCGGGTTTTCTTGAGCTTTTCGCAGTGTATCTTACCTCAACTTTTGTTGGTCTGGCAAAGTGTTCTTGCAGAAAGAGGGAGTGTGCATTGGTTCGTGTATCGCCCCCATTCTGAGGGATTTGTTCCTAGCCAGCATCGATAGGCACATTTCAATGGAAATTAAAAAGGCAGGGGTGCAAAAAATTTTCCGTTTTTTCGATGATTATCTTATACTGCTTGAACCAAGTGATGCTAGCCTCGATGCAAGTGTCTCCGGCATCTTATCTATTTTTTCCAAAGGTTTACAGCCCCTTGTCATAACTCGCGAGTTGCCGCAGAACAAAGAAATCAAGTTTCTAGATTTGAAGATTAGGTTTTCTGATGAGCTTTGTTGGTTGTACGAACCTGGAGGTTTGAAGCCGCTCCTGCCCTACCAATCCGCGCACACAAAATTAGTCAAAAGGGCTATCGTTGAATCTTGTCTTGGAAGTGCGTTGAAAAAATCCTGCCCGCGTCTGATCGAAGAAAGTTTCCGAATGCAAATTAAGAGGCTTGAAGCTGCAGGATACCCACAAGAAGTAATTACAGTCGTGGCAGAAGTCTTGCATCGCAAGATAAAGAATGTAAGAGGTGGTGCCAGGCCAGAGCGAAGACAGACCACCGCGGAAGCTGTGCAAAGTCAAAATAAAAGGTTCGCAGTAATTAATAGGTATATCCACCGCGTCTCCCATAATTTAAAGAAGGTTGGGCAACACGCAGATGTCAAGGTTGTCATGTCGGCACCCAAGAAATTGTCAAGCCTTTCAAGATAAATTGCCCAACGGCCAAAGAAAAGCGCACGTGTTCTACGAAGCATCGTGTACGCTTTGCAGAATGTAAAGAAGCAGTGGTTTACCCCTTTCCTTTAACATGTGGCAGCAGATATGTGGGACAAACCGGGCGCTGCCTAAACGACCGTCTCAGGGAGCACGCGTACAATATGCGGGGAGGTCTGCAAGGTCACGTGGCGACGCATTGCCGAAGCTGTGGGTGTACGCCGGAATTTGAAAAATGTGCAGTGCTGTTCGCTCATAATGACCAAACAACGCGAGAGATAGTAGAAGCAGCAGAGATGGCCAAGGATGCTAGGCATTGTATCAGCGTGCCTTCCATTGCTCTGTCAGCAAAGGAACTATGTTTTACAGCGAAAGCTGTTATGAGATCATTTCACCGGCCGTTTTTGGCGCCGTAGTTGTCCGCCGCCGCCGCCGGTGTCCGTAACCCCTATCGCTCGAAATAAGAAAAAAAAAACGAAATAAGAAAAAATTTCCAGGATGGAACGGGGTTCGAACCTGGGCCCTCGGCGTGGGAGCCCATTGTTGTACCTCAGAGCCATGCCGGTGCTTGGAGCTGCCTTGCAAGAAGACGCTATACAGGCTTCATGTCCAGAAGGAACCACATTAACATATGTAATTTGGTGTGGTAGAAGAGTGAAATGACAACCACGCCCCACACAACGCGAATTCTGTAACCAGGCGTCACACAATGCAAATTGAGCAACGAGTCGGCTGTTGGATGCTTCCAACCCAATACAAGGGGCTCTGAAATAATTCTTCATCGTCATCAGGCACAACACCAACAAAGTACGCATAATGCCTTACATGTTTTTAGCGGGTACCACGGCTCTCCGTTGAATAACGAAAAATGTTATAGTGGCTGTTTCCCTATGACACACAAATTATGATGAGGTATAGCGTAGTGGGTTCCTCGCAAGTGCACTTACATTGGTTGCCAAAGAAGCCCATAAGCTCATCGTCCATTTCCTCAATGGTCTCGATAAAGTTCGTCCCTCCTCTCTCTGTCTCTCTTTCTCACGCCAACGTATGTTATATTGCATGGTGGGAGAGTGAAATAGCGACCGGGCGTCACATAATGCGACTTACGTAACTGGTGAGCCGTTTAAAGCTTCCAACCCATAACAAGGGCTCAGCCACAATTCTTCATCGTAATCAGTCGTCACGTAAACAAAGTGCACATAATGCTTTACATATGTGTAGCTGGAACCTCGCTTCTGCGCACAATGATGAATAATGGCGTTGTAGGTGCTTCCCAACTTCAGAAATATTGTGATTTGTAGCGTAGTGGATACCTTGCTAGTGTACTTGTATGAGTAGCCCCAAGAGAGTTTACAACGAGCTCTAGAAATGCCGCTCTTCCAGCTTTCGCTGTGACTGTGCTGCGCTTTCCGCGCAGGCCTGTCGTTTTTCTTGGACGCATTGCAAGATAGTGACATGTGATTTATTAACTTTTATTTGTTCTATGTAACTAGTGTTGTGCCTTTAGAGAGATGAATCTTATCATTTAGGAGTGAATGTGGTCATGTGGATGCTATGCTGCGCAGGCGTGGTGTTACCCTATATATTCATGTGTTTTCCTTAATAAAATTCAGTTGGAACTTAGCGCTTGTGTGTGTCGCATTCTCCTGTCTTTCGTCCCTGAAGTTCGCGCTATTTAGTTGTTCATTGAGACCCTGAGGAAATGGATCTTGGGGGACTCATGGGCATCCTCGGCAACTAATACAAGTGCACTTGCGAGCTACCCACTCCGCTATAAATCACCATATTTTTTTTGAAGTAAGGAAGCAGCCACTATGCCATTTTTCTTCATTCCACCGAGAACCGAGGTACCCGCTAAACACCTGTAAGATATTATGTGCACTTTGCTGATGCTGTGCCTGATGACGATGAAGAATTATGGCGGAGACCTTTAAAATGGGTTGGAAGATTCAACAACCCACTCGTTGCGCAATTTGCATTGTGTGACGCCTGGTTACAGAATTCGCGTTGTGTAACGCCTAGTTGTTATTTTACTCTTCTACCACGCTATATTACATACGTTAATGTGGTTGCTTCCCGACATGAAGCCTGTATAGGGTCTTTTTGCAAAGGAGTTTCAAGCACCGGCATGGATCTGTGGTAGAATACTGGGCTGCCACGCCAACGGCTCAGGTACGAACCCCGTTCCATCCTGTTTTCTCCCCTTATTTCTCGCGATAGCGGTTACGGACACTGGCGGCGGCGGACAACTACGGCACCAGAAACGGCTGTTCTTGTGATCTCATCACAGCTTTCGCTGTAAAACTTGGGGGACGCTTGAGCTTCGCCTTCAAGAGTAGAATGCGATAGCGTAATCAGGGCCCTTGCGCATCGCCTTCTCAATTGCTGGCCTGCCTTCGGTTCTAGGTGCATCCCTCAACCGTGCTGTCAGGAAACGAACGACTGTGCGCGTAATGTTGGCCATTTCAAACTATCCTAGAATGCCTACTGCAAGTACAGTTGTTAAGTGCCGACTAGGCCATAATTCTTCCTTTTGCAAACTTTGCGAATCAGCGAAGGGCCCACTACGCGTCCGTAAGGCAACAGGCGAACCTACGCAGCGGCTCACTTTGTTGATGGTTCTGCAGCTGATGATGAGTAAATATGTCTGAGCGCTATGTAAGTGGTGGGCCGCCTCTAAAACATCCACTTGTTGCGCAATTCACATGTTTTACGCGTGGCGTGGTTCTACGCTGCTGCCATGCATTATTACGTGCATAGGCATGCGCACCGTGGGGTGGGGGCTCCCTTGTCATGACCTAAGAGGGCGGCGCAATACGTTGACTAAGCAGGGAGGGTGGGCGGTGCGATGAACCTTCGCCTCCCCCCTCCCTCCCCCCTTTTAAGGAACCCTGGAATGCCTATGATTACATGCGTTAAGGAGACTCCTTCCACTACATGACATTCATGTAGTGTTTTTTTTACGAAACAGTTCCAAACAATATCGTGTCTCTTTGGTAGAACACCTGCTTGCAACGCAGATGGCCTGGGTTCGATTCTCACTCGAACCCATGTTTTTCTTTATTTATTTATTTACGTCTTTCTCGATTTTTTAGTCACGGATAAGGTGATAATTTTTCGCTCGCAAATAGCGGCACCGACGCGACAGCAAAATTTCTGCGAAACCAGCTCTTTAACGCTATGAAACCGTTAAGCGCACGAAGACAGGAACAAGAAGACGACAGGTGCGCTTAACGGTTTCATTATGCCAAGGTACCAACTAGCTCGAACCCAGCCGCTGATTCTTTAGCGCTATCGCATGAAAAACTGCCACTACAGGGCTGCGGCGCTCTGTTGTTTAAGTTGCGCGTGTTTGCATTCGGCAGTCTGTGGTTTTTTGTATGCCATTTCGAGCTGGCGGAATCAGTTGTGGCCTTTGAAAGAGAAAGTTATGGTAGCGTCTGAAATACGACCAGTTATAGGACGAAATGGAAGCGTCAGCGCGACTTAGGGAATCGATTTGCGAAGCGTGGACCCGCTGTGGAGCACGTGGAGGAGAGTCAACTGGAGGGAGACGCAAAACGGGCAAGAAAAGTGCATTTCAGCTCGCTTCAAAGGAGGGTCCAAACCTGGTGAATTTCAGAGATACTGAATGTTTCTTTATTACCTTAACAATCGGTTCGAATATTTAAATCCGTTTTTCTCGAAACCTGATCTCTTGCGTCTCATAGTTACGCGAATAGTGATAACATTTCTTCTAATAAATATTTTCACATGAAACTTTGCGTGCTATTTCTTTATACATGGAGCTGTGCATTCAAGTAGAATAATTGAAAACGAGCTGTCACTTTTGTGCTATCGCCAATGGCGTGCACAATAAACCTGGTGGATAACAATTTGATCTGTGCTTTTATGATAACGCGTTCAGTGATTGTAGAGTTGTAGTGATTATAAAGCTTAGATGCGCAGGTGATTGCCCTCAACACGTACCTGCCAAGTCGCGTTTGAATCGCACCCATAAGTTTGTAGTTATGACTGTTGTCTCAACACGCATATTTTGGCACATTTTGATTTTTATGAATTTTATTTCTTACATTTTTAGCAATTTCGTCATTTTGAAGTTTAAGTAAAGCTAAGCCCTAGAAGTCAAAACCATAATTACAGCTTTTTGACTACAAATGTAAAATTTTTTCTCGAAGGTGGTGACCTACTTTAATGTTGTGTCTATATTAAGCGAAGAAAAAAGTCACAGTTTCGCCACAACGGCGAAGCAATGAATGCGATAGCAATAAATTGGAATGTAACGCGAAGAACGGAAAGCAGCTCGAAATTGCCAGCGCGTCGCTCGAGCCCAAAGGACGCACGAAAAGAACGCATACAGGACGAGCGCAAACTAATGCGTCACAGCTGGACACTTGAAGCGCACTGCATAAACATAAAGCAGGACGCACGAAACGAACGAACAGGTACACACAAGACGAACGCGAACTAATTGTCACAGTTGTTACTTATTTCTGTTTGAAGAGCGCACACCTTTCGCAAACGCGGCCGCTGCAGCGAGCGCAGTAACCTTCCTGCCTCCCGCTCCACCCTAGAGGCTGCCCCTTCTTTCCTAGAGATAAGCGCACGAAGGCGACCACGCCCTCTAGGGCGAACAGCAACGGCGTTCGCAGGAGCGGGGCGACGATGTTTAAAGCGCGCCACGCGCGCACGTCGCGCCATCTATGTGTTCACCTAGAAAGCATGCTGAAGTTAGTGGTGTATATAAATAGCTCGCAGTTAGCAGGCTGTAAGACGTTGCTGTTCGTGGCCTAACGTCGGAAAGTTTTTCTGAATTATTTTTCTTCGTGACATATATATATATATATATATATATATATATATATATTTATATATATATATATATATATATATATATATATATATATATATATATATATAAACGGTGAATGACGGCGGTCACCGACGGCAAAAATCAGCCGAGACCGTCCATCTGATTGCTATCGCAATAAAAGAGCCCTTAAAATTACCCTTCCTTCATGGCGCCAGCAGGCAGGAAAATAGGGTTCCACACTCGCCGTCATGGCTACTAGCGGCGCTGTCTAGCACTCCCAAGTTTAAAATGCACATATATACCCCATAAAGTGGACAGGGGGATGGGATGACCGCCGCTGTAGCTCTGTTGGTAGCGCTTCTGACGCGTTATTCGAAGGTCGCAGGTTCGGTCCCTTCCTGCAGCAAGTTATCTTTTCTTCCATTTTAATGTATTCAGATTTACATCGTAATTACTGTAAAACAACACCCCCATATTTTCCTTGGGTTTCTTGTCTGGTATAATTTACTGGCTACCAGGGACACCCAGCAGCGGAAGGTTACGAATTGGTTTCGGCCATTCCGAGTGAAGTGGGTGCTCGAACACCGACGCCCCCGCTTACAATGCTCCAATTTGCGCTTTGTGAGATTTACGAAAGAGTTGAGATTTTTGAATGTCAGTCAAAGTTAGGCTTTCTCTCAGGCGGCTGGGTGCCGCGGAAGACAGGCTACGCGTCCTGTGAAAGGCTCAGTATAGTTCCGTGCACAGTGGCGTTGTTTTCCCAAGCGACATTGGCGGTTTTTTTTTGGTTTTTTTTTTGTTGCTCGCAGTACAAGAAAAAAAAACTTTCATGTTTTCAGGAATACAGCAAAGATTAAAAAATGTAGAGGTACATTTGCCTGATATATATGTAATATTTATGAGCACCTGTTATTGCAATGCGCATTAGACAGGTACAATGCTCGTCGTTAGTTGTAGTTTGTTCGAGCGCCAAGACCAAGTGAAATGGCACGTTGCGCGCGACCACCACGTGAGAACGGTAAGCGGATAGCTACCATCGCGAAGCCCTCGTGCTTGTTCGTAAGTCGCTGGTCGGCGACGGCTTCACCAGATTCCAGTATTCGGGGGGCTTTCGCTGTCGCAAGTGCCATCGTTCGCTCCCTTAGTGGAGCGCACTCTCCTAGAACACTACTGTAGCCATCGAGGCTTCGTGAAATCGCCCGGGAAACATTTAGAGATAAAACATCGCGCTACATGAAAGCACTAAATCTGAGGCCATCATCGGCACTCGACCTGCACAAAATGCCATTTGAGGTTTTCTGCCGGAAGGCCTTTCGCGGGAGCCGGCCGTTTGAAAGAACCGATCGACGGGCTCTTTAAACGCGCAGCACGACGCGTGATATTGTAGTCTGCCGGAAACTTGGCATGTCGCAATAAAAGGGGCACTCCATGGTTTTCACAAAAGGTATTGTGACTGGACCGTCGACCAAGTGCGAGTGAAACGGTGGAAATAAAAAGGCACTACTGCGTGAGAGTTTGTCACCGGCTCTAGGAGCTCTAGAAGCGAACGCGCGACCATGCGTGTGCACGTGCATGAACAGTAGACCCTTTTCATAAATACGCCACCTGACGGCGGGCTTTTCGTCAGTTTCGCTTCGCAAAGGAGCGTGGGATAGCCCGCGCCATCGTGAGGGCATGGAAAGCGAGCCGTCAAATGCGTGAGTGCTGTGATGTTTGTGTTGGCGGCTAGTTCTCCGTGTCATCCGCTGAAATCTCACCGTTTGCGTGCTTGAACGAGCTCTTAGTACTCTCCGTTGGTCTTTCTGAGGTGCTTCCGATGCGCAATGAGCAACATTTTGTACCCTTCGTTGGACGAGCGGTTTGGCTCGACTGCCGCGGTTGCGGGACCGTGACCACAGCAAACTCGCGTGCGCGCCCGGACCGGGAAAAAAAAGGCTCGTCGAAGCTACAAACTTCTCGCCGAAAGCTACAAACTACAAGCTTCTCACCGAAGGAAAGGAAGGACGTCACTGTCGCGGAACTATGCGACCGCCGCTACCGGTGAAAATCCTGTCTGCCGCAAGCCACACCACGCAACTATTTTCCGGACGCCACGCGTTGGGTATATTTGTATGCAGTGGCGTAGCCAGGGGGGGGGGGCGGGGGGAACACATTGGGCCCGTGCCCCCCTCCGAAAGTTTTTTTGCCATGGCACACAAAGCACAAAATGACACTCGATCACATCTGCCTGCACGGCCCTCACTTCAGATCAAGGTGCCCGCCCCCCCCCCCCCCTCCCGAAAAAAATTTCTGCCTACGCCCCTGCTTGTATGTACTAAATTGCTTGTATGTACTTTTTATTTTTATGGCTGGCCTTACGAACCCTCGCAGTATTTCTGCACAAACAATGTATCGCAATGCACCGCATGCAGGCACTCGGGAGAAGACTATTGATTCGTAAAGGCAAGGCTACTCATGGCGCTGTGAAATAAGCACGTCCGTTTCTGTAGCGCGTTTACAAAACGGCGCCCTTCCGCACGTTCGTTTGACATCACGCATGGAGAGAGAGCACGTGCGTTTGCTGTTCAAGTTCTATCGCGTACGTTATCGCTGTTCTCGTAGCGATATCCTCGATGGTGGCACATGGGAACGCAGCACGTCTGCACCATTGCAGCACGCCGTCTCTACGAAAAAAGTTGATGACAGTTCACGATTCGGTGGTGCTGAAATGTCACGCATTGGCACGCCTGCGTCGTCTGCTGGGGCGCCCTCACAATGGCGGTAGACTGTAGTTTGCGTGCGCGGCGCTAGGGGCGCCCTTTTTCGAAAAGGGTCTATTGGCATAGCAAAGAGGTAGTGTCTTGTATGTACAGGCATCATTGCTGCAGCTATAGCGGTTATACCGCTTGGCTTTACTGAAATATTTACCTCGGGCTGCCTTCTTGGTGGACTGTAAGCAGCCAAGAAAAACAAACGCAACCGTGCGCTTTTGCAAACTGCACTTGTTCTTTTTAAAGACGATAGTCTTTTTTGGGGAACTTAAACGCAGAAATTTTGGTATGTCTGTCTGTCTTTCTGTTTGTCTGTCTGTCACGCGATTCAGCCACCCGGCCAAAGTTGAACCACTTGCTCAAGGCCCACCCATCTTGAACTGGTACGGCTGTTCATACTTGTGAACACTGTCGATCAAAAAGTAAATATTACACATATCTGAGGCGCAACATCAATGCGTCAGTATTAGGTTATGTGTTCCTTTAATATTCTTGTTTTGCAACTTTATATGCCATGCCCAGGTCGGCAAGTATGGAAGCCCGACGTCCGTTCCAACATTTATACAGTCGGCTTGAAGAGATTCGGAGGCCGGCTCTCAGTCCTATCGCTAAAGCCCAAGGCCTCTGTCAGCTCACTATCAGAAATGGGTGACACATTGGCAATAGCACAAAATGCATGCCCCAGTCGCCACAGAAAAGTCCAGCAAACACACGCTGAGTTTGGCTACCTTCTGAGGAACTGGATGTTCTCCTCCTGCCTCTGAAGTCCAGTTTTCATCATGATCGCCTGGAAGACGCGTCGGTCCAGCACCCACACCTTGGCTTTCGTCACCGCTGCAAAAACACAGTGAAGGTAGCGACAGTTCTCCATCACTCGATCCCTTCATTCCAAACAAATGCAACACCCTTATACCTGGCATGCGTTCAAAAGCCGGCATCCGATACGTGTGCGTTAAGCCGTGATGAAATCAACAAATGTTGCTCTTTCGTGTGGTTTGTTTGAACAACCAGACATCATTTTTTATGACAGAACCAATAAACGCTGGTAAAAGTAATACACGAGTCCTCCCCGCTGAAGTACAGCGTGTCGCGATGGTGGATCTAAAACCGGGCGGGAAAAACTCTGACCGATATAAAACGAGAATATAGCACCACGGTACAGTGCGCGATGTACGCTGTGGAATGCCTTGGCATGCCAGCAGTTTCACACAACCCTCCTTTGTGCAATACGGACTTGGTGAAAATGAGCTATCCAGTGTA
Source organism: Rhipicephalus sanguineus (assembly GCF_013339695.2). Taxonomy (NCBI): domain Eukaryota; kingdom Metazoa; phylum Arthropoda; class Arachnida; order Ixodida; family Ixodidae; genus Rhipicephalus; species Rhipicephalus sanguineus. The sequence goes on along the minus strand of NC_051176.1, from coordinate 9,616,337 downwards.
TCTTATAGATTTTCGGGGGAGATACCTGCGATGTGGCGCTCACAAGGGCTGCTATAACGTAACAGATTGAGTTCTACTTGTGTTACATTGTGCCTGAAGTCAAATTCATGTCACCGCCAACGCAAGCACATGCGAGAAGCGGCAACTTATTCTGAGCCGCCCGATGAAACTCTTTTGTTTGCGGAATGTTCCTTTGTCTTTGAAAATTGCCTGCTCTTGCTCTGTTTCCTCCTCTCCCCGGCTGACAAGAGTCGATGAGCGCGCCAAAGTGGAGAGTGCTTCAGCCGGGTTGTACAGTGAACGCGAAAAAGCGCGAGAGAAGGCGCCTGCACGTTTGATTGGTACGCTTCACCGTGCCTACCTTGCCGTGACTTGCACCTATCTCGGTGGCTTGCAACGAGGCGCAGAGTAACGTAGTTGGGAGAGCAACGTTGTGTACTTGTAATCTCTGCTTGTAATAGCGGACGGACGGCGTTCAAGCAGGCCCTCGAAACTGAGCGCCAGTTTTGGCTTCAAAGAAGATGCGCGCTCGCAGCGGTTGGCGGGCATCGTAAGCTCTGGTTGAACGAAGCGAGGTTGGCGTTCGCATTTACTGTCTTTCACGTGTTTTTACAAATAAAGAAATTTGATTGAACTGTAAAGAACTCTTCTTTTGTTTATTTGTCTTTCTTATTTCTTATTTTGTGAATTTTAAATCGGGAACTGGGTGACTTATGTTCGTAGCGCTTGCCACTCGCTCAGCGATATCACAAGTTGGATCGCGCTCGGTTCTCTCGCTCGGTTGGCGTGCCAAGTATGAATACGGGAAAGATCAGACATCTTATGTGGCGCGCAGCGAACGGAAGCCGTAGTAGCCCAAGTTGAGCAGGTCAACCATGCATTCGAAGAAGGAGGCTAAAACGGGGCATTACATGTCTTGCGCGGCTCTCTGGTGTTTTAACACGGGTGAGAGCAAGTATTTGGGTCCATTATTTGAGCACGTATTTATTTCGCATGAGTACATGAGTAAACCCAGTTCTCTGCAAACCTGACTGGACTGGTGTCAACGCAGTGTCGCAATAGACTAATTCGTCAACACGACAGCCTACCTGCTGCCGGCAAAATACGTTTATTCAAATGCTTGAATACGTGTTTGTTCGGCTACGCAGTTTCTTCATCTCTTACTCTTGGCATGTAGTTCAAACGATGTGATGGAGGCTCCTTCCAGTTCATGGAAGTTTGAAATTTTGTGGGCTGTTACTTCTAATACTGTCACTGAAAAACGTGTAGTGGACTCAGTGATGCTTTCGGAAATAGTTTAACAGGGAACGCCGCTGGAGCCCGCGTTTCGACAAGTGGCCTCTTCTTCTTCGCCAAGGCAGTGCTGCTGTTCCGACGAAGACCAGTCAACTTGCCGAAACATTGCCCCCAGCGGCATTCGCTGTGATTGAGTACGACGCGGCCTGCTCTGGGTTCAATCTTTGCTCAGTATGTGCATATTGCAGACTGACACTTTCACACCACGCGTATGTCTGTTTTTTAGTACAAAACGTGTGATTAAAAAGAAAGGCTTTAAATTTTGCTTGTGCTGATGGAGTTCTGTCTTATTGAGAAATAGGTCAGCTCTGGTTGGTACACTTCGCAACACGCAAGGTCGATCCAAATAGGTCGCGAAGCTTCGGGCGAAAAACGGTTCAGAACCTATTGCCAACGACACCAGCAAGGGGAGTTATGGGTGCTGCGATTGAAGCGCGACTATGATTGGAGGGAACAAACATTAATAACAAAAACCAAGTTTTGTTCAAGCGTAACGCAATCTTTATGTCTTACAAATTACATTTATTTTCCGAACAATATTATGTAGGCGCAATGTGCCAAGAATGTATGACAGTGTTTAATTATTACGAAAAACATTTTCCTTAGCGCCCACTGATGAGAGGTGCATGTCATTGTTATTCAGTGCAACCCTTGCGGTGCATGGAAAGGTGGGCTTTTAACTTTGTCTGCGACGACACGCCCCTCACGTGTTCTGGTGTTTCGCACTGGCATGCGTTCTGTGAATTATTGTGGTGAGAATTTGATTTTGGTGTGCGCGATGTTGCCAGGGTCGCTTTATCTTTGGTGAACGTGTTGGCTACGGCGTTCAGCGGACAACGGCACGACGCGGCTAACATTTAACGCCGAACGCTTTCCTCGGTACTCGCGAAAACGATGTGGTGTTCAGGGATGCTATTGGCCTGGTGTGCGACCGATGGCGGCGCTGCGAACGGCGCCTGTATGACGTCAGAGCGGGGATTCGCGCGCTTTCGTCTGCTATGTAGGCCCAGCGCCGTGTTGATACCACCGTTGTGGTAAATCTCAACAAAAAAGGAGTTCAATTAGTTATATTGCCTATGGTGGCTACTGACGCTGTTCGAACAACCGTGGGTATGTTTTTAACGTTCATTTAGAACTACAGCTCTTTGTTTCTTGAACTGCGGGCGCTTGTCTCCGCGGCTAGTGCTGCGCAATGGTGAAGTACTGCTCTGTGCCTCAGTGTGCTTCGTCCGCTCGTGAGAAAGGCGTTAGCTTTTACAACTACCCTAAGGCAAGCTCAGAATGGGAAAGCGCCCCACGCCATCATCGACATTGTGCAGCAAGCACTTCGCGGACAGTGACTTCTGCTACCCACCGTACGCGCCACTCTTAGGTAAGCTTGTCACCGTGTTTAAGAGCCTCGGCAATACTTAAGGCGTTTATTGCACCCAGACTTACACCAGGTGCGATGCCGTCCCACAACCTGCCGCGAAGGCCCCTAGACAGGGAGCTGACGACGCGGCCTCCGAATCGCCTCGCAGGTAAGCGCGCCTCGTGAGCTCAGCTGAGCGGCGCAGGATATCTGAGACCACGGCTGCATTTGGATGGTGTACTACATAGGTATTTTACTTATGAAGGCAAGCGCGCGCCTAGCGGACTGCTTATCATAAAGTCATAAACGAAACCTTTTGCCGCTGTTTAGTACACATTCTCTAAAATTTTTCACCTGAGGCAGACACTTTTTTAAAAGCGGAGCTCTTTAAGCTTTTCGTTAGGCTGCGTGGCGTGAAACTCTACCCAGCTTGCCTTTGCCACATTAATCTCTGTGGACCTGTGAGTGGTATAATCAGCGATTAACTATTTGTTATATTCTAATGCCCATGCGATGGCCCTGCGCGGTATTAATATGAACCACGACGTAATATCGTTCTCACTGAACCAATATTACAGGACAAACTGCGATCACGGGCATCGGCAGGGGGGTGATCAACAAGGCGGCACTTGCGCACTTGTTTGCAGGACGAGAGCTGCGTCGGTGATGCGATCTCCGTTGACGGCCTCGACCGCGCATTCAACAACCTGGCCTGCGTCGTACACCACCTCGCCCTCGATGAGGCAAGGCGACCTTTGACAAGCTTTATCTATATACTTGTAGATGCTGGAGAACGGCACGCTTACTGAAATATCGAAAGAAACACCCAAACTAATTAGTATCGATAGGCGGAAACAAGATAACGAGCGAGAACACTCACACATAGTTTCATTTTCTTACCAGCAATGCGGTCGGTGGCAGCGGCGCACTCGTCGGCCGTCCGGGGGATTTCTTGGCCCCGTCGATTGGGCCGCAACTAAAACAAGCTCAAGATTACACTCGAAAACATTCGTTGCAGGCGTTAGTTGACCGTCGCGAGGCTGTTCGTTCGACAAAGTTCGCGCCTGAAGCAGATGATCCGCATACAAGAGCAGCCGCTGCTGCAACGTGGCTGAGAGTGGAGTTCCCGCTCTGACGTCACACGCGAGAGGGCGCTTGTCCAAGATCTCGAGGCCAATAGCAACATGCGTACGCTTGGCCGAGTCCTCTCTACTAGATAAGACACCGGGGCAACGGTTCGGAGTAGTGTGCTTGCCTGATTTACATGGATCAGTATTCCTGCTGCCCGGTTTCCTTCGTGGACACGCGGTGCCTACTATGTTTCCTGTTATCTGTGAGCAGATCGCTAAGTTATCTGTCGCGCTACAATTCGCATGTCTTGATGCGTTACGCGTAAGGGTATTTTTCGGAATGTGGCGACACACTGCGCACAAACCGGCGCAGGCACCGCCTCGTCATTAGCCAGCCTGGCGTGACGTATGCTGCACCACGCCTCCGATAAGGGACAGCGCCACCGCAGCGTCACCGGAGGCTTACGTCACCGACGGTGGCTATAAACCCGAGCTGCTAAGCTCGGAAGTTATCATTCCTTCGCCACCCGACTAAGCGCAGCGTCGCTATGCTCGCCCCGCTGCTACTGCTACGTTAATAAACAGTCGTTATGTTTTATGTTGGGATGTGTCTTTCCATCGACACGGCATCCCACAGGAACATAAGGCATAACATAGTGCACGTAGTGTACGGACTTTTTCTAATTATTGCGAGATTGCGTTATTGTGTCATTGTGACAATTGACTAAAACTTAAATATCATTATTTTGGCGTGACCAGGCGTCATTTCTTCTCGTTAGAACTGAAGCACACATGCAATGCGCTCTTTAAGTCCCCTGCGCATGTGCGAAGCAAATAAGCAACGCTGCAAACATGAGTGGTACGTTGCTCCTTGCTTTAATCCCGCTGTGGAAGATGACACGAACGCAAAATAAAAGCTGCAAGAATAAAGTTTCCTGGTAAAACCAAGGCGAATTGAACGGCGGTACACTTAAACACCGCTGTTTAGTCACGGGTCGATATTAGTTTAGCTAGCGTTGGCTTCAAGCGCATTCGCCAAGGGCTCGCCATAGCGCGAGTCCTTAGGAATCAGGGGCCTAAGAAAAATATTTTGAGGTCAAATTTCGCGCTAGTGCCAACAAAATGACGTCACTTTTTTACCAGATATTGCGTCACATCCGCTATATTTTTGTTCCGCCGGAAGTGTTCCCTCCTGACCCAGATGGCGCTAAGGCCCATGAGCAGCTGATGAGCAGCCATTTTGTGAACGTATGGGCTTCTTTGGAAGCTTCGCAACCACTTACATTTATCTTGTAACACACGAACAAAATTTAAAAAGATGTCAAACTAAATTTAACGAACGGCCACGTCGCCCGAGCGGACCTGCAAGATAGCTCGAACGCACTTCGCTTGCAGTGGGAAAGGAGGGCTTCCGCGGCAACCCTCCTCTTCTCGGTTTCGCGCCCTTTTAGTCTATTTGGTGGCCTCATCAGTGATGTCACGAAAGAAATGTTTTCCAGAAGCACACGTTGTTGGGCTAGTCGTTTCATGTTCTTTCTGAAGCCACGGATGTGCTTGAACTGGTATAGCGCATTACGGGGAAGAAGAAACGGCCGAGCAGACCGACACTAGAGGACAGAGCGCTCTGTCCTCTTGTGTCGGTCTGCTCGGCCGTTTCTTCTTCCCCGTAACGCGCTATACCAGTTCAAGTACGACGAACCAACTGGCCCAACCTCCAACACTTGTGGACCACGCATGTGGCTATTTCGCGCAAAGAAATCACAAGGGAAGGGTTAAGGGAAGCGCAATCTTTCGACTGTTTATTCCAAATTTACTGCAGTAATATATATATGCAAAGGCATGCGCGGAAAGCAAGGCAAACATCGAACAGATAACGTTTTGTGCAATGCAATACAGAGGTATAGACACGCGCAAAAGGGCAGGCTCACAACAATCGGATACCATCTTAATCACAACCTGCGATGCAAGAACGTGCTCTCTGCCTGCGAAAGGAACAATGAAGTGCCACTAATGCATAATAAACCGTGTGCTTTTATGTGAACAGCTTCCAACAGTTCTCGAGCAGTGGTGTCCCTGCTTCTCCCCAGAATCTGAGTTTTATGCAGATTCGGCTCCCACTTGTGGGAATTGCAGTGGGCCGGCAAATGTGCCCCATCTTTACCTTTTAGTGACAGCTCGTGTTCCCGCGCTGCAGTAAATTTGGAATAAACAGTCGAAAGTTTGTGCTCCCCGTTAACCCTTCCCTTGTGATTTCTTTGCGCGAAATAGCCACATCCGTGGCTTCTGAAAGAAGAAATGTTTTGTTTGTGAATTATTCCGAGTAGGATACCCGGTAGCCGCCAGTGGTTGAAGCGGCGCTGCCGCAGCGTATCAGCATGCGAGAGCGTGTATCATGGGAGTTATAGGGAGTGTGCGGCCCCTAGTTCAAGTATTCTTTCTATTGCACGAACTACTGTGCTAATTATTCTCACTGACCGCTATGAATAATAGCTTACAGTAGCTAACTTTTCGCTGAACACGCATTGCACTGCCTCATTTCTTTTCAGGATTACGTATTTTAATTTCGGCGCTCCACACTGTTTATTTTAGTCAACCTTTCCTTCATGCACATGGATAAGAACAAGGCGAGCCTGGACGCAGCGCCAATGAAGATCCAGCCAATGTTACCTCATTTTTATGTTTGAGCCAGCGAATAGTTGATGTTTTTCTCTGACTTGCTCATTTATTTGTTTGTTTGTGGTCGGGCTATCGTTGCTCTGTTCTGTTCCCTAAGAAGCAAGGCGCTGCGGCCGATAACCTCGATGCCGATCTCTCCCACACACACACACACACTGAGTTTGCAGGTAATGATGGCGCGCGTACCTTTGACGCTTGCCGTGCGGGTGCAGTTGTAGAGTATGGCCAACTCTCCGAACGCCTTGCCTGGTCCCATGCGGCCCAACACCTGGTCGTCTTTTTCAACCTCCAGCTCGCCCTCTGAAAATAAATAAATAAATAAATAAATAAATAAATAAATAAATAGTTAAATAAATAAATAAATAAATAATAAGCTCAACGAAGGAACTTATGCGCGGCGCTGAAAATCCTGATGGCTTCTGCAATCACCTGATATTAAAGGGACACTAAAGAGCAAAACGATTTTTCTCATATCAGTAAAGTACACTTTCGCGATACCAAAACACCACGCTTGTTGCGAGAAGACGCTTAGTAGGCGAGAAAACACGCAAAAACAAAATGTGGGTGACGACGCCACCTGGACGTTTCCGCACCATTCGCCGTGACCTCACATGCTTTGACGGCGCCTACTAGGGACTACGTAGTTCCTAATCGGTAAAAATGAAGTACATTGCCCTCTGAGGGGGCCATAGACTTAACATACCAAGCTTGGGGTAATTTTGTTTAGCCAGTGGCGCCAAAATACGATAAATACACTTTAAATCCGTGACTTCACACGGGGAGATTTCGGCGCGAAATTAAAAAATGAAACAATGATCTTGATTTTCTCCTGTATTAATAAACCTATGATGGCGAAATAACGACATTAGAGTTGTCAGAGCACAATTTATTGATCTAAACAGATTCATAGTTTCTTTTTAGTGTCCATTTAACAAAGCATGAACGCTGTCTATATACAGGGTGATTCTTTCTTTAGATAATTCAGATATTTTCATGCAAATGCTATGGCACTCAGACACCTGTGGTCTTCGCACAGTAACTCTACGTCGAGGCGGAAGCACTTTGTCGCACCTTAATTTGCATCGAAATTAACAAAACCACTGATTAGCATTTTTTATAATCAACCTAAGGGAAGTCGTTTATTTGAAAAAGTTGTAGGGCGGGACTAATGATCATGCAAATCAGTTCTGCGGAATCCCGCAAGGTGGCGGAAGGGTTAAGAAAGGGGAAAATGGACAACCACCCGGTGGCTTCGTGCTGCAAACGGATGGTTGTCTATTTTTCCCCTTTCTTAATCATCATCATCATCAGCCTGCCTACGCCTACTGCAGGGCAAAGGCCTCTCCCATGTTCCGCCAATCAACCCGGTCCTGCGCTTTCTGCTGCCACGTTATACCTACAAACTTCTTAATCTCATCTACCCACCTAATTTTCTGTCTCCCCCTCACGCGTTTGCCATCTCTTGAAATCCAGTCAGTTACCCTTAATGACCACCGGTTATCCTGCCGACGTGCTACGTGCCCGGCCTATATCCATTTCTTCTTGATTTCAACTATGATATCCTTAACCCCAGTTTGTTCCCTGACCCGCTCTGTTCTCTTCCTGTCTCTTAAGGTTACACCTATCATTTTCCTTTCCATCGCTCGCTGCGTCGTCCTGAATTTAAGTTGAACAATCTTTGTAAGTCTCCAGGTTTCTGCTCCGTAGGTAAGTACCGGTAAGATGCAGTTGTTATATACCTTCCTCTTGAGGGATAGTGGTAGACTACCATTCATTATTTCATAATGCTTGCCGAATGAGCCCCATCCCATCGTTATTCTTCCAGTTATTTGACTCTCATGGTTCGGATCCGCGGTTACTACCTGTTCTAAGCAGACGTACTTCTTTACAACTTCCAGTGCCTCGCCACCTATCGCAAAGCGCTGTTCTCTGCCAAGATTGTTCCACATTACTTTAGTTTTATGCATATTCATTTTCAGACCTACTCTTCTACTTTCCGTATCCAGTTCAGTGATCATTAGCCGTAATTCGTCTCCCGCGTTACTCATCAATGCAATGTCATCAACGAATCGCAGGCTACTGAGATACTATCCATTAACCATTATCCCTAATTCTTCCCAATCTAGGGTCCTGAAAACCTCCTGTAAACACGCGGTTAATAGCATTGGAGAAATTGTGTCTCCCTGCCGTACGCCCTTCTTTAATGTGATTCTGTCGCTTTCTTTTGGATGACTATAGTGGCTGTGGATGCGCTGTAGATTTCTTCTATTATGTTTATATAGGCTTTGTCGATGCCCTGATTCCGCAGTGCCTGCATGACTGCTGATGTCTCCACTGAAACAAATGCCTTCTCGTAATCTACGAAGGCTATGTATAGGGGTTGGTTGTATTCCGCGCATTTCCTATCACCTGATTGATAGTATCAATATGGTCTATTGTTGAGAAGCCTGTACGAAATCCTGCCTGGTCCTTTGGTTGATTGAACTCTAATGTCGTATTAATTCTGTTAGCAATTACCTTTGTAAATAGCTTGTAGATAACGGACAGTAAGCTGATGGGCCTGTAATTTTTCAGGTCCTTGACGTCCCCTTTCTTATGGATCAAGATGATGTTGGCATTCTTCCAAGATCCTGGTATCCTCCCCGTCGAGAGACACTTCGTATAGAGGATGGCCAGTTCTTCTAACGTAATATCTCCACCGTCTGTCAACAGGTGTGATGTTACCTGATCCTCACCAGCGGCTTTGACTCTTTGTATTCCCTTTAGGGCTTTCTTTACTTCTCCTGTCAATCCTGTTGGATGTCAGATTCCTCTGGGCTATTACTGTTTCTTACACTATCATCCTGACTGTCTCGGCTGCTGTACAGATCTCTGTAGAACTCTTCCACTAACTCCACTATTCTATCCATATTGGTTGTGCCCTTGCCTTCCTTGTCCCTTAATGCATACATCTGATTTTTGCCTATGCACAGTCTTGTCTTCACAGCTTTGAGGTTTCTTCCGTTCTGTAGAGCATGCTCAATTCTCTCCATATTATACTTTCTTATGTCGGCTACTTTACGCCTATTGATTTACTTCGAAAGCACCGCCAGCTCTATTTTGTCGGTTGCATTTGGGGCTTTCATGGCTTGGCGTTTCTTAATGAGGTTTTTCGTCTCTTTGGATAGCTTACCAGTGTCCTGTCTAACGACTGTACCCCCGACTTCTTCTGCCCACTGCTTAATGATACTAGTCAGATTATTTATAGCACACCTATATTCAAAAATCACCCCCCATCCCCTAAAGGAACACTTATTTTGTGGTATTATTCATGGAAATGCAAGGCTCCAGGTTATATCGAAACAGCTCGCCACTGCGTTATGGACAAACTTTACAGAAAAGGAGCGTCGCAGCACAATTCCGTAAGGAAAGACTCGCAGGGTGTCTCGTGCGTTCGCCTAAGACGACTCGGAGCCCATCCTCTCAGTTGATGTACTGATCATCCGCTCCTTTCTGCACCTGCCCTGGTTTTGCACTGCGTCCGTGCCACTAAGGAGCAAGTGATGCGGCCATAGTGAAGACTGTGGTATCCGGCCGAGAGCTGCAGTAGATCGTCGAGTCGATAATGCGCAGGCGCGCGAAACCAACACAAGACACGCGTCGCATCATGCCCCTTATTTATAGGGACCGGCCACGCAACGATCAACATGTGGCAATAAGCGCCACTCGCTCATCGGAAACTTCTCTGCTCCTTTTTCGCATGAACCCACGCTGACACAACAACTGGCAACGAAGATGAGATTTCAAGTCGTCGTTCTTCAATTTGGAAGGCAAGTGTTTCCGAAATTTGCTCGGTGAAGAAGACCGTCTTTTTGCGGTGTGCAAAGCCGGTGACTTTCGTCATGACTGAAGCGGGGACGCACTTCGCCGGGAGACTGGGCCAGCTGGGCAGACTCCACTTCGTACGTAGAGCGGCTTACGTCGTTCCTGATTGTCAACCGGTTCCCGACAGCGACAAGGGGCTCGCGTTTTTGAGCATCATCGGTCACAGGACCTGTGGGCTGTTGAAGTGATTAACAGCTCCAGAACTGCCTTCTAGAACAGTTTTCAAGTCCTCAACAACATTTTGAGCGACCACTTGTCCCCGAAGCCGTCCGTTATTGGAGAGCGGGCCAAGTGTCACCGGATGTGTCAATAGGAAGGCGAGTCCTTATCGGAATATGCCGCCGAGCTTCGTAAAGCGCGCTGGACGAGCCCCTTCGGGATCGCTTCTTGTGTGGCCTTCCTGCGAGAAGACATTCAGCGAGTGCTTTTCACGGAAGATAGCAAGTTATCGTTCCGGAAAGCGGTGGAGCGGGCTATGGCCATGGAAGCGGCTAAAAAGAGTGCTGCTGAAGCACGCGGCAGTGACTTTGCAGTCAGCGATGTGCACAAGGTGCAAGCGGAGTACCTCAAAACAAGCAAAAGCTGTTTTCGCTGCGGTTCCCCAAAACACATTAGTGAAGAGTGCCCTCATGTGGACGCATTCTGTTTCAATTGCGACAAAAAAGGACGCATCGAGAGAGCCTGCCGAAGTGGTGGTAAGACTTGGTCAAGGAAAAAGCCGGAGAAAAATAATGTGAAGATGCTGACGGTTGCGTCGCGGAAAGCTTCGACCATCAGTCTAAACGGCGTCTCGACGGCTAAGCTCGACCCAGTCACCGTACAGATGACTATCGACGGCGTCTTGTTGAACATGGAGCTAGACACGGGAGCGGCTGTTTCCGTCATGTCAACGACTCAGTTCCGTCAGCTCTTTCCTTCGGCTGTGTTGGAGCCTAGTACCGTAAAACTTCGTACCTACACAGGAGCACTGGTACGACCCCAGGGAGTCCCTTCGGTCAACGTGCAGCACGTCGAACATCCTGTGCGTCTTCCGCTTTACGTCGTGGACCACCTCTACTTGGCCGGGAGTGGCTGCACGCCATCCGGCTGGAGTGGGCGAAAATCTGGAACGTGAAGAACCTTTCAAGGTCGTACACTGCTACACATATCTGCGTAAAAAAGAGGCTCGACGCATTGCTGGCGAAGTACGAACCCGCTTTCAAAGTTGAGTTAGGCACTATAACAGAAGAGCGCGCCGAACTTTTTCTTAAACCCGATATGAAGCCGACATTCCTAAAAGCCAGGAATGTCACGTTTGCATTGCAAGAAGCTTTTGACGCTCAGTTAGCTAAAATGAAGCAAATGGGGATTATATCACCGGTTACGACATCAGAATACGCTACACCAGCGGTACCCGTAATCAAGGCAAGATGATAGCATAAGGATTTGCGACGACTACAGGACGAACGTTAAGCCGTGCCTTGATGTCGACCGCTACCCATTGCCGAAGGTGGGCGACCTGTTCGGAAGTTTTTTCAGGGAGGTAGGCATTTCTCGAAGATTGATCTCAATCGGGCCTATCAGCAAGTGGTTATATCGGAGTCGTCAAAACAATACCTCACGTTAAATGCGCAGACAGGATTGTTTGCTGTTAATCGACTCGTGTTTGGAATTTCGTCCGCACCCGGATTTTCTAAAGAGTAATTGCCACCTTGCTGATGGGCTTACGCGGGGTTTGCTGCTACCTAGACGGCATACTGGCGACTGGTGAAGATAGCGAATAGGATTTCATGAACCTGGAAGCTGCGTTAAAATGACTTCTTGGAAGAGGCGTCCGCATCAAGGAGAGCTGTTCGTTTTTCCAGCAGAAACTTCGCTACGTCGGTCACAGAATCAGCGCTGAAGGCATCTCGGAAATTACGGAGAAGCTTGACGCACTCCTCAAGGCACCAGCCCCTAAATACAGGCAGCAGCTGCAGTCGTTCCTGGGAGTCGTCAGTTTCAACGGTAAGTTCATTCCTAACCTAGCAACAGTAGCGCAACCATTTTTTCATGTTTCAACGTAAAAGCACACCGTGGTGCTGAGATAAGCGCTGCCAGGAAAGCGTTCACCAAGATTACGAGCGTGCTAGCCATAGGTCGGCCAAAAATGTGGAGCTCACTCAGATTCACACATGAATAATATTTTGCCCCTAGAGCTCACTCAGACTCAGACTCACCAAAAGTTTCCTCAACTGGACTCACTTCGGCTCAGACTCACCAAACTATTACTCACTCGGACTCAACTCAGACTCACGGCTATACCTGAGTCTCAGTGAGTCTGAGTGAGTCGACTCATGAGTCCGTTAGCGTACAATTACTTTTTTTGGAGCGAAGCTCCTTAAGGCGGCACCCGTTCGTCCCTCGTAGTCGTAGTAGTGCGTAACCAGTCGTAACGCTAGTACCAGATCTTGACCTCCAAGGTGGTGCCGGTGGGAGATTTTTCCTGTGCGTTGTTGAACAATAAAAAATTCGCAGCGTGCGCGTTAACTAAAAGCCGAATTCTTCTGTCTCTCATTCCCCATTAGCAGCCATTGGCATGTTCCAGTAGGAAACGTTAGTAGAAGTAGAAGTGTAAGTGTTAGCTAAAAGCCGACTTATTCGGTCTCTCATTCCCATTAGCAGACATTGTTTACCTCCAAGGTAGTGCCTGGTGAGATTTCTCCTGTGCGTGATTAAACAATAAAAATTTTGTTCAAAACGCCGTTGATTGATGAAATAAACCAACGAAAGACGCCAGATGTTTCTAAAGCAAAACGAAAAGACGCCAGCTGCTTAACGAAAGACGCCAGATGTTTTCTAAAGCAATGGTTTTCTAAACAATGAAAATTCACAGCGTACATGTAAAATTAAAGTGAGCTGCAAGTCGTCGAAACTCATCGAACCTCTAGTATAAACGCGCCCGATCTCACGTCGGTGATGATGTACTGGGCAGAATTCACGGAAGATTCACGGTTTACCGATGAACCTCCGCAGCTTCGCCCACTCATCATCATTCACTCCGTGGATATGCTGTGATTTTTTGACCATCGTGTCAATGCTTTTTAACACCAATAACTCGCATATTTGGTGCTCTACTGGGCGCCTTTTGATCTCGAACCTTCAAATATGAGTTATAAGTGGTTACAATTCAGTAAAAACATTTTTACTGAAAGTGGTGACTCACACGATATATTCTTATCAAGAAGTTCCTGTGAAAGTGTTCGCGGGGGGGGGGAGGTCAACCTGCCCCCCCCTCTCTTCTACGTAACTCACGCCTCTGATGAATAAATATTGAGCTGGTGTATGAACTCTAGTGCTTTGTCGGCGGGATATAAACGTGAGCCGAGATAAGCCTGATAGTAATGCTGACGTTGTGTAGATAGAACCATAGGTCGGCAAAGAAGTGTGGAGCTCACTCAGACTCACTCAAGAAATATATTTTGCGCTTAGGCCACATTCGGACTCAGACTCACCAAAACTTCCCTATACCGGACTGAGACTCACTAAAATGTTTCTGATCCGGACTCACTCGGAGTCAAGCTCACTAAAATATTACTCACCCGGACTCACTCAGACTCAGACTCACGGCTCGATCTGAGCCTGAGCGAGTCTGAGTGAGTTTGCCGACCTATGGTGCTAGCCTCTCCGCCCATTTTGACGCACTGCGACTCATGCAAATTGTTGCAGCTATCATGCCATGCATCACAATATGGTTTACGCGCGTTTCTTTCTCATCTTTTGGATGATGGCTGCACGAAGCCAGTTGCTTTCGCATCGCGTACGTTGACCAATGTAAAAAAATACAGCCAGCTTGAGGAAGAGGCCCTTGCCATAATATTTGGCGTTAAGAAGTTTCATTTCTACATTTAGGGTTGTTCGTTCACGTTAGTGACCGACCGTAAACTGCTTCAGACAATAGGTAGTTTTAGAATAGTGTACGCGAAGTTAGCGTTAGCGTTTGCGGCCCGCTATTTCCGTCACTTAAAGGACAGCCCGCAAGCGGTTAGCGTAGGACGCATGCGCAGTTGCGCGAAAAGCCAACGCAAAGCTTTGCGTACGCTATTATAAAACTGCCTAATCTTGGGCCCAGCAACGGGCATAGCGACCATCGCAGCAGCACGTTTGCAGCGCTACGCTGTTACATTGTCAGCTTATCGGTATTCGCTTATCTTCACACGATCAAGCGAGAGCGCTGGCGTCGACTTCTGCTCGGCGTCTTCCACTATCAGTTGTGAAAGACGAATCACGAGAACGAGAGGAAACCTTTTATTTGTTGCGGTTGCAGTCAATGCCACTTGGAAGCCAAGACATTGCGCGAACATTTCGGGACCACTTGCTTTGTAAAGTGATGGATTTTGTTAGTGCGGGGTGGCAGTCGTCTGTGTCTCACGAAGAAGCCTTGTTTTGATAGACGCAACGAGCTCACAGTTCACCAAGGCTGCAACATGTTCGGGATGCAAGTGGCGGCAAGGTTGCTGCTGGACGAACTCCACGAAGGGCGCCCAGCATCGTCCGCAGCAAGCAACTGGCGCGGAGCTACGTGTGGTGGCCCTCCATCGAGGCGGACCTCGAACAGTCGTGTCAAGGCTTTAGTAAGTTGTCAAGGGAAACGTTGCGAACCGTGCAAAGCGCCCCTTCATCCTTGGTCCTGGCCAACAGCGCCGTGGCAGCGCATATATATACATTTTGCTGGCCCCTTTTTGCACGCAATGTTTCTTGTAGTCGCGCACTCCAAGTGGCCGTAAACGTATGTTATGCGCTCGACTACGGCGGACGCTACACTTGACAGATTGAGAGGGCTGTTTGTGCGATATGGTTTCCCAGAAGCCAATGTCACTATCACTAATCCCGTTAATTGGGATTGCAATCACCGGGCGGATTCCAAGGACGGATTCCAAGAGCGGACGTATCGGCCCCTCGAAACGCGCCACAAAAGCGCCGACAATTTAGAGTTGGTCCTTTTAGTGTGCCAGCGAACGCCGGTTGTGGTCCAGAGACCGAGTCAGAGCCGAGAGTTGATAACACAAACGAAATATATTATCAGTTAAGGCAGTACAAACATCTATCTAAACAGCGTATCTAGTCCACAATTCTTGGACAGAACTTGAATGCTTCTCTTCCAGGAAACGCTCACGCGCACTCCAGTGCTGATTGTCGTAGTTCCTGTCATCGGCCCCGAATGTGCCTTCCAGCCCCTTCCAGGAAACACTCACGCAAACTTGTCACTGCTCACACGGCGTCGTCATCCGATTCTTCCAGATCGACGATCGACTGAGCGCACATCATAAACACCTCTTCTTTGGCTGACGGAGCCACACTCAGCATAACTTCACCGTCTCCGGACCGACTGACTCCCTGACTGGTCGTCGATGCGCGCTTTTATCTCCTTTCCCCCGGTTTCCACAAGCATCGGGAGTGTTCTCCGGCGTGCAGCGTAGCCAAAGCTAGGGAAAGGGCGAGACTTTTCCCGTCGATTCCGCTCGCGGTGGCGTCACTCGGCGTCGCATCATGCTTTCCTTCGAGATGGTTCCAGGCTTTGCCGGACGTTTGATCTGGCCGTCTGCTCCGAGTGGGTCAGGAGGAGCGCCGCGCCGGCGTCTTTTAATACTTGGTTTTTTTCGTTACGTGCGCTTGTTTGGCGCCCTGCATTCCCGCTGTCGTCTGAAAGCGGCGGCGCGCGCGCTTTCTTGACACGCTCGTTTGTGACAGCCACTGATAACGGCCCGCAGGTCGCTTCAGAAGGGTTAGAGTTTTTCGTGAAAGAAATGGGATGTCATCACGTGCTTACAGCCCCATATCATCCCAGGTCAAGTGGGCTTGCAGAGCATTTTGTTCAGACACTTAAAATGCTCTTCGTAAATCTATTGGAAAGGACTCGTTACATCTGAGACGTTAAAAGTTTTTGCTTGCCTATCGCAACGCGCCCCATGCGACGAGCTAATGAGTCACCAGCAAACTTGTGTCTAGGACGACGACTGCGAAGCCGACTCGATGTTGTCAAGAAGGGTTGAGTATAATCAGTTCATGCAAACCATGGCTCGCGCACGTCGTGATCGCGACATAGCAGTCGGTGGCCGAGTGATGGCTCGCAAATATCGTGAAAGACCCAAATGGGTCCCTGTTGTTGTGGTGGGGAAGTCTGGCGTTTTGCCTTTCACCGTTTGTGCTACTCCCAGGGGCAGTTTCACCTGGCGTCGTCACAAGGACCAGCTGCTCCGGCGGACCACGGATCCAGACCGCGAGGTATCGGACCAGGAGGGACCCGAGTTCCTGGTGTTTCAGCCGAGCGTCGACCCAGTGACATCCTCCACTCCTACCACCAGTGGTCCTGACGCTTCGCAAGAGATTCAGGCGGCGGGTGCGAGACGCTACCCGACTAGAAACCGTCGACAACCGGATAGATATCAAGCTAGAGTTCAGCTTGTTAAAGTAGGCAGTATGAAAGGGGAGGGATGTGGGTATCCGGCTGAGCGCCGCAGTAGATCGTCGAGTCGACAATGCGCAGGCGCGTGAAAGAAATACGACACGCGCCGCAGCCTGCCGGTGGCTTATCGGGACCGGCCACGCAACGATGAACATGTGGCAATAAATGTCATTCGCTCCTCGGACACTTGTCCGCACCTTTTTTGCATGGACCCACGCTGACACAACAACTGATGTCCACCATGTGACGTCATGTTAGTGACGTCATGACGATTTAATAATGACGGCACAAATATTGGCGATCTGTGACGTCATAATGACTGCATATGGTGACGCCATAACGTGATGATGATTTTGCATCACTCGTGCTGACGGCACCGACGCTGACGATCGATTTTCGCGTTTGATGAGGCATCTAAGGCTTTCGCCTTGCCAAGGCAAGTCGTTTGAGTTATACAAGTGGACGAAGATGACACAGGGGCAAGAAGCTGCGTGAGCGCGCGTCCTGAAACACAATCGCTCTCTCCCGTTATGATTCCTGCGCGCGTGAGTCTGACTACTATGCGAGTTTAGCACAGGATAAAACGCTCCGCCTGGGACGTGGCAGAAACGCGCATCTGATGCAAACGCCGCTCCTGCTTCGTGTCAGCTATCAACCTATTGCAGCAATCTGTTGTGTGACGAAAGATCTGCTCTACGACAGCGCTCTGAAGAGCGCGGGTGAGGGCCACTGTTCTGTACGGGCATCTGCATCAAAAGAGGGTGCTTGAGTAAGGGGCAACTGCGCTTGCAAATTTTTCTGAGTGATTTTCCTGAGCTGTTCACAGCGGCGTCTGCTTTTTGTTCGAAAACATATTCAGCGCTAGCAGACAAGGACGCAATAGAGAGAGGACACCACAATGCGTTAACTTGATCAACATTATTTCACCCCCCAGCCATTTGTCTATTCACAATGGTGTCACTTCAATCCAAACCTTTGCCGACCAGAAAGGCTGTTTCCTGGTCTAACGGGTCGATTGATGGTGCACTGACCCACGTGTCACTATGGCGACAGACAGCTTGAGCTTGAATAATATCTCGAACGCCTTTATCTTTGTGCTTCGCCAGGGTGATAGACGAGTGAAACATTGGTGCGCAACCGCATTCCCAGCAATGGGCAGACAAATGACCGTAATTATTGTTACTTGTTGCGTTTAACCTGTTTTCTCGTAGTCGATCTTAAGACATCGTAATCCTCCTGTTGACTTCGTACAAGGAGTGGTTTATGGGCTCCTGCTATGCTGTGTAAATAAATGCATAGGTCAGACAGGAGGGTGTCTTATTAATCGACTACGAGAACAAAGGGTAAACGCGACAAATACCAATAATTACGGTCATTTGTCTGCCTACGGTAAGGAATGCGGTTGCGCATCAATGTGTGACTCAGGTATGGTCCCGGCGAAGCACAAAGATAAAAATGTTCGAGATATTATTGAAGTCCAAGCTGTCTCTCTCAATAGTGACACGGGTGTTAGTGCCCCATCAATCGACCTGTGAGACAAGGAGACCGCCTTTCTGATGGGGAAATGTTTGCACTGCTGTGCCACCATTGTCAGCATAGATAAATGGCTGGGTGATGTTACCTGGAAAGAAAGTTTCAGAAGTTAGCGCATTGTGGTGTCGTCTTTATTGCGTCCGTTTCTGCTGGAGGACCCTTTATATATGAATCCACCGCGGAGCAGTTCGGTAAGGAATTATTGTAGTTCAGTAGCGCGACAAGTAGGGTGCTACATAAAATGTACTGGGAGACGAAAAAAATGGATAGCGACGACCCAGAGAGAGCGAGAAAGAGAGGACGTCCTACTACACATATCACCCGCCGCGGTGGTCTACTGGTTATGGTGCTCGACGGCTGACCCGCAGCTCGCAGGATCGAATCCCGGCTACGGCGGCCGCATTTTCGATGGAGGCGAAAATCCTTGAGGCTCGTGTACTTAGAGATAGGTGCACGTTAAAGAGCCCCAGGTGATCGACATTTCTGGAGGCCTTCACTACGGCGTCTCTCATAATCATATCGTGGCTTTGGGTCGTTAAACCTCAACAATAATTATCGGCCATAGGAAATTGCAGAGAAGAAATGAATGTCTCCGAAATTTCGTGTAACGACTGGCGGCGAGATGGGCCATTCAAGTATCGATACCTAAGTCAACCATGTGCAATTTCACTAGCGTAATTGAAAATAAGTGAACTGCACGTGCGCCAAGTCCGAAATGATACCAGAGAGCACCGACGCAAATTAAACAAAACGGGGTGTCTACCAGTTATCTAGTCGGTGCTCGACGATAGATTCACGCTTATCATGCGCTACGTCTTTTTTTCATCATTTCCCTGGGTTTCTAGACCTAGAGACGTCTGCTCGCTGCCAGCGAATCGCAACAGAATCTTCCGGCCGATCTACCTAATTGAAATGGCCACAGTGATCTAGAAAATGAACGGGAAACCCCAGGATTAAACTCAAGCAAAAATAAAAATGGGAAAGAAATCAAAGGCACTTCTTAAGTACATATTTCACATTTTGAGAATCCCACCTTTTTCTGTTCAAAGCGTCCCGTGGAGATGCATCGCTAATATTTATCTCAATGTTCCCTTGTACGTTCTATTTTTCTAATGCATCGCCTTGTTCGTGCTTTCTTTCTTTTT
Organism: Rhipicephalus sanguineus; assembly: GCF_013339695.2. Classification (NCBI taxonomy): domain Eukaryota; kingdom Metazoa; phylum Arthropoda; class Arachnida; order Ixodida; family Ixodidae; genus Rhipicephalus; species Rhipicephalus sanguineus. Next base: position 9,596,978 of record NC_051176.1, on the reverse strand, counting down.
AACACGAAAGTTTTTTTATGCCGGGGTCCACCACGGCTCCACTGACGCATTTCCGTCACGCATATGACGTTGTAAAATATAAAGACTAACATATGGCTACAAGAAAAAGTTCCGTCACCTGGAATCGAACTCGCGACCTCTCGATCCCCATCGCGCCGCGCGAAACCACCCCGCCACAAACGGCACGTTCTTCATCATACTAACGGCGTGCTATTTATACACACCATTTGCCAGTGGCGGTACTCAGAGATCAGGGTACATCAGCGTGTTTCCGTTATCACTAGCGAGATGGCGCGAAGGGCTCGAAGAGCGCGCTTTAAATGTCGTCGCCCCCCGCGTTGAGATGAGCGTGCGTCTCTACAGGGCGTGGTCGCTCCTACACGCGCGCTTATCTTGTACGTCTTGCGCTCTCACCGCAAGTTTGCGTTCAAGTTACAGAGAGCACGAAGGTCATTTCGCTCACTGCAGCGGCCGCTTTTGCGAAAGGAGCGCGCTGCTCACAAACAAATAAGTTACAACTGTGACAGTTCGCGCTCATCCTGTGTATACTTGTGCGTTCGTTTCGTGCGTCCTCCTTTGTATTTGACCAGCGCACTTTAACTGTCGAGCTGTGACAGATGTTCGTTCGCGCTCATCCTGTGTATGTTCGTTCCGTGAGTTCTTTTTGCGTGAGCAGCGCGTTGGAAGTTTCGAGCTGCTTGCCGTTCTTCGCGTGACATTACAACTTGTTTCTATAGCATACATTCCTTCGCCCTCGGGGCGAAACAATGCACAACAAACGCTCAACTACGTCTGTGAAGACACGTTTTACTTTCGCGTTGTACCGATTCCTATGACAGAGGGATCAACCATGTTTTTTGAAGATGGACGCGCTGTCATTATCCTGTCATATATACTCTCGTTCCCGTAACACATTCATGAAGTAGACTAGCGACGATGTGTTCTCTAAAGGCGTTCGTAAGGGAGGCGCGGATCAGGCCAAGTTTGGCGCTAATGGGCGGTTTCAATCGTTCTACCATCAACGCTCCACAGAGCGCCGCTCTCATTTGGTCTGCGTCGATTGCAGTCGATGGCAGCGCGACTCTGGCCATAGGGTACGATTGCCGTGCGCGTCGTCTCTGGCGCGCAGTCCGCCTCCGCCAAAGAAAAAAAAGTCAGTTTCGCCGCAAAAGAGAGGCGACGAATGCGATAGGAACAAGTTGGAATGTCACGCGAAGAACGGCAATAAGCTCGAAACGTACAGTGCGTTGCTCAAGCAGAAATCACGCACGAAAAGAACACACACAGGACGAGCGTGAACTAACGACCACAGCTCGACACCAAAAGCGCGCTGCTAAAGCACAAAAAAGGACGCACGAAACGAACACACAGGTATACACAGGACGAGCGCGAACAGCCAGCTGTCACAGTTGTTTCTGTGTGTTTGAGCAGCGCGCTGTTTTCACAAACGCGATCGCTGCAGCGAGCAAAGTGACATATGTGCGCTCTGTAACATCAACGCAAACTTTACAGTGAAAGCACAATACGAACAAATCGCCCCATCAAGAGATAAGCGTGCGTGCGCGGGCGACTACGCCCTGTAGGGCAAAGTACAGGTGTTAGTGGAGCGCGCGCGTCGCAACCAGCGGGGCGACGGCCTTTAACGCGCGCCGTTCGCGCCATGTCGCTGCTAACGCAGATAACATGCTGAAATGCCCCCGTGCTCTGCTTACCGCCAGCGGTGAATGGTGTATATAAATAGCTCGCCGATAGCATGCAGGGGGACGTACGCTCCGTGGCTGAGCCGTCTAACGCCACGCACTGCGGTGCGAGCGGTCGCCCGTTCGAATCCGCGCTTCGGAAAGTGTTTTGTGAATTGTTTTTCTTTGTGTTTTTTTTCACGCAGATATATAAATACATACATAAACTAACACTGGACATGACGGCGACGTCCACGGCAAAAACCATCCGAGAGTGTCGATATAATTGTTATCGCAATAAAAAAGAAAGGCGCGTCGCAGCGGAACATGGTCAAGAAAAACGGCAAGCAGTCTCAAATACCCAATCGGACCGCGTATTCTTTGCATTTGGTGTGTAGTGCTTATAGCTTTGTTTCGCGCTGTACCCAAGAAAACCGCAATTTAGCCTTTTTCTTTCACAGTACACCTTAAACTTAGGCAGCAGCCACAGCGGCGCTACTTCTCGCAGACGAGCGAACGGGTTCTTTGCACTTCTTTCGAGTTTTACCAAAAAAAAACAAAAAACGGATAAGGACAACACACCAAACGCAAAGAATAGGCGGTCAAATTGGGTATTTGAGACGGCTTGCCGTTTTTCCTGACCGTGTTCAGTTGCACCTTTCTTTTCAAGAAAGCTTCTCTTCTGATGAAACCGGAATGACGGATTTCCTGCGCGCTCAGTTTCGCTTTCGCGTAGATTCGGGATTTGATTTTCGGCGATTATTATCTCAACTTACGTGCGTTTTTCACAATTTTTTTTAAATATGGGCATGTCATAAATTGTCACGTCCTACAACTCTTGCATATAAACAACTGCTGTAAACTTAATAATTAAGAAGTTAGTTAATGAATTTTGGTATTTACTTCTTCGAATTCAACTGTCAATGCAGCAAAGTTTTTCCGCCTCGGCGTAGAGTTCATTTGTGAAGATGACAGGGGCTCGAGTATCATAGCATATATATAAAAAATCTGTATTTCCCTAAAAAACACCCTGTATTTGTAAAGTTCTATCAACAACAGGAGACTTCGATCATGGTTAGAAAACACACCGAAGAATAATTATAAGTTAGCGCGCATACGACGAACGCTACTAAATCAAGAGGAGCTGCTTGCCGTTATAGTTTCTTGGACAAAGAAAAAAAGCGTAAAATTATCGCGTTCTTTTGGTACTTGGTCCACTAAAGATAAAAGAATGTCATACACTTGACGTCTCCGATTTTCCTGATTATTTTGTACATTATGCCTATATGACGAATTAGCACGAAATCACAATTCTTTTTCAAATAAAAAAATTTTGAACAAAGGCAAAAGCGACAAGCGTCGCCGGGCGACAGCCATTTTACGGGGTGTGCGTTTTCGTAAATTCGCCACCATGCTAGCAGCCAGACAAGCTAAATATTGCCAATATATTTGTTCGCAGCGAAAATAGATGCAAAGGAGAAAGGGCTCATATGATCTTCTGGAATTCTGAGGAACTAATTTATTTTTGAAATATTCTCGAAAACGCAGCGTTTTCGAAACTCGGTCGATTTTGGGACGCAATTGATGCTTCTGTCAACGTGTTAGCGTTTTAATATTTACATCACGGAGATGTCTTTATGCGAGTAATAGGCCACTACATTTGTATTTGCCTAGTAAATATTGAAGCAATAGAATTTGTTGCCTAAACATAAAAAAACTGTTGTTCAATTAAAAAAATTATATTTAAGAAACCCCATCTCAGTCTTCGTGAAAATTATTCGGATTGTTTTCAGAGGACTGCAGAACGATATTCTAGAAAAACATGTTGCATCATGTTTATCAGACCAAAATGAGAAATGTTCAAACATTGTGTATTGAGGGCGTTGCAGCGTGAAGGATATTTCTTGTTACAAGAAAATAAAATAACTAGCTTTTTTTCTCCTCTGAGGTTTTCAAAATGACAATAATGAGGCATTTTCGGTGAGTGCAAAATGTTCTGCAAAGAAAACGACTGTTTGAATGAAATGCATTTGAGTTTTTTGCGACATCCCAGCAGTCCTCGTAGACGGGCAGCACGCACAATTTCATCCTTCTGTATTTACTTTTTCTCAGTAAACGAACTAATATCGAACCAATAAAGCTTCACGAAAAACCTTGTAGATGAGTCTTACTTTCTAATGCTGTTATAAATTAAGAAATCAAAAACGACGACAGTGCCAGCCGGCAAGCACCACCTGAGGAGCAGGTATGCTTCGCCGCTCTGCAGCACAGAGTGCTGGCAGGTAGATTGCGTAGGTTGCATGATACATTTTTCCTCGTCCGACCCGCTCTCTGGAAGCGCACCGCATACGGATCGTACGGTTCACGGACGGGCGCAACGTACTGCGGTTCAGTACTGTTAGCAATTCACCACAGTCACCAAAAAGGCAAGCCGAAGAAGTGGCATTTGTGCGAGCTGGATTCTGCTGAACATATTGGGTGGATTGCGCGCGAACAACGAGGACAGAGATGAAGAAGGGACACCAGCGCTGTTCTCACAACTGACTTTATTAGCGCAGGAACACATATTTTAAAAGCACAACCTATAGCCACGTGGCCACACGCCGATGGCGTCAGAGGATAATGCAAAAGATTAGGACTAAACATGAACAAACTGTATCATGTTACAAAACTATTGAAGAAGGAAATTTCCCTGACATGCAGGGCTAATGAAGGCACGCTTACACAACTAGGGCCCTTTTTGTGAAAGTATAAAGCTTCCGTAATTTCTCTGGTAGCCTGATCCGCATGCGCAAAAATACACACTGTGTCTGCAAATATGGCAGTACACCCATGCTCATTACAGTATCTAGCCATGATTGCCTACTAGTGAGCGTTTATGTTCCTGTAGTCTAATATTCAAACAGCGGCCCGTTTGGCCTATGTCGACGTGGCCACATGAGAAAGGCACCTGGTAAACAACGCCCACTCTGCATGGAACTGTCGAGGACATATGTTTTGCCTTGCAACATTTCTTACTTACACCTGTTCTTTTTTCAAGCAACTGCCTATCAACTATTCTACAAATGTTTTTTATTTTAAGTGGGGTTGACAAAAGAGCTTTAACCTTGTATCCTCCTGCAACATTTTTTAGCCCATGTGAAAGTTTATGTGCATAAGGTATGACGACAAATTCACCTTTTTCCGTTGGCACTGAATTAGTCTTTGTGGTGCGTGTTACTTTTATTCGTTTAATGAGCATCTGCACGTTCGTCCTAATGACATTTTCTGAAAACCCTGCCGATCTGAGACGCTCCATTTGTCGTGCAAAACTTTCCGGGATTAAGTGAACACGCGTTTTAAACAAAGGCGAGAACGAGCTGAAAAAAGCGATACCATATTTTACAACCATTTAATGTGCAGAGTTTAAATTCAGTATTGGTTTGCTTTTCGATGGAGGCGAAAATGTTTGAGGCCCGTGTACTTAGATTTAGGTGCACGTTAAAGATCCCCAGGTGGTCGAAATTTCCGGAGCCCTCCACTACGGCGTCTCTCATAATCATATCTTGGTTTTGGGACGTTAAACCCCAGGTATTAACGCGATAGCGTTAGAGAGCTCGTATTGCAGAAATTCCGCCGTCGGCGTCGGCGCCGGCACCGTTGGTTGTGAGCGAAAAATCATCATCATCTTGTCCGTGACCGAAAAATCGAAAAAGCTGCAAATAAAATAAATAATAAAAATGTTGGGTCCGAGTGAGAATCGAACCCAGGCCGTCTGCGTGGCAAGCAGGTGTTCTACCACACAGCCACACCTCTGCTTAGAGCTGCACTGAAAGTAACTTTGATGCTTTCCAAAAATACGCGTCCTGTATACAGGTGTCACAGTACGAGATGTAATATGGCAGTAATATTGCGTGGTACAAGCGTACATTGCCATCGGGCGTCACACCACGTCAATATCATAACGACTTGGTGGTTTAAAGACAGCCACACATTACAAAAGGCACACACATTACTGCACGTATTCCCTTAACACCTCGTAGTGGGTGCATCGCAGCTTCCAAAAAGGTTCTCGCGCATAATTGCTCCTGGTTTAAAGCATGCTACCCATTACATAAGGCACACACCTTATTGCGCGCATTCTGTTAAACACTCGTAGTGTTCGAAGTGCGCACTAGGGGCAGGATATTTCTATCGCGTTCAACTCTTAAAGGCGAAGCTTAAGCGTCCCCCAATTTTTATTATTATTATTTATTAGTATTGGTTTGCTGGATCTTGGGCTGTACAGCCAGCACACATGTTTTACATTTAGCTTAAGACTGACGTCTAAAACTTGTAACTGGTTATTCTGTGGCAATTCGTAAGTGAATTTCAAGCCATGGCCGCATTCGTGAAAAAGATCGAGTACATTTTTAACCGTCTGTTGGAAATCTAAACACTTGACAAAGATAAAAAAATCGTCCGCATAACGTAGCACCTTGATTGCTTCGTCACCCAGACTGCTTGCCACATTCCTGTCAACCCTTCCCAGAAAAATATTGCTAAGCACAGGAGCAACTTTTGATCCTATACAAACCCCTGATTTTTGTATAAAGGTATTTTCTTTCCATTTACACGCATTGACGCTAGGTAGAAAGACAGAATTTCAAGAAACGCGCCTACTGATACACCACACGCACTTGCAAAGGCAATTTCATTGTTATCCTCAGTGATACATAGTTTTACATCTTGCATGAGGCCATCATGCGGTAAATTATAATATAAGTATAATATAAGTATTCTCCATATATGCTGAACATAATGTTACTACATACGTGATTTGGGTATGAGCATCTGTGCCTTCTTTTTTGGCCTCCTCCGTACCAGCGGTTGGTGCCTCCTCCTTCTTTGCTGCTGTGCTCGTAGAAGGCTCTTCGTCCACTTCCATGGTATCGGATGTTGCTGCTGGCACGGGTGATTCCTTGCCAGAGTGTGCCTCACGACGGCGGGCCTTGGCTGTGATGGAGAGCACTGCTGTGGTGACCTTCTCACGCTCCCGCTCCTTCTTCTCCTCCAGCGGTGGCGGGTAGGCAAACATCGAAGGTTTGGCCCCCGACCGAATCTGCAGCCGCGGCATTTTCAGCTCCCCAGTCAGGGCAATCAGACAGGTTGGGCTCAGGGCCAGTGACAGAAAGTGTGCCAGAGGGAACCAGTACCAGAACTGTGTGAAGACGAGCATACCTACAACACCAGCCATGTTCACGTGGCCAGTGCGGGAAGTAAGCGCAACAGTGAGGTTACGGCCCCCTGCATCCAGAATGCCCTGAGCCAGGATGGCAGCCAGCTTAGCCATCACATCGTCATGCTTGTCACTCACAACCTTGTGGTAGAGCTGTCGGAAGTCCTTGACTTTTGGGCAGGTAGCCTCTGTCTGTTGGATTGACGGGGTCGTTCGTCATTGGCTCCAGTAGGGACAGGGCTTCCTTGTTTCCAGTACCAGCACATGAGATGCCAAGTGCCATGGCTGAGCCATAGCGTACATTGACAGGGGTTATTACACTGACCGGGGTTAGAAGCGACAAGGAATGAAACGAGGTCATTTGAATTGTGTGTAAAAAAGGGGACTACAACTACCAAAGATTTCACGTTCCTTTGCAGATACGACGACACACAGTGTTGCCAGCTATCCCTTTCCGTGATTATCGCTTGGAACGGCTTGTGAACTTTATGGGTCTTAGCAGCGAAGAATATATCCAAATTAGGTTCTTAGCCTTGTTTACTGCTGAGGCTAATTGTTCAACCAGTTACAATTTTTAGACGTCAATCTTAAGCTAAATGTAAAACATGTGTGCTGGCTGTACAGCGCAAGATCCAGCAAACCAATAATGAATTTCAACTCTGCAGAATTAAAGGTTGTAAAAAATGGTATCGCTTTTTCCAGCTTGTTCTCGGCTTTGTTTAAAACGTGTGTTCACTTAATCCCGGAAAGTTTTGCACGACAAATGGAGCGTCTCAGATCGGCAGGGTTTTCAGAAAATATGATTAGGGTGAACGTGCAGAAGCTCATTAAACGAATAAAAGTAACACGCACCATAGAGACTAATTATGTGCCAACGGAAAAAGGTGAATTTGTCGTCATACCTTATGCACATAAACTTTCACATGGGCTAAAAAATGTTGCAGGAGGATACAACGTTACAGTTCTTTTGTCAACCCCAAATAAAATGAAAAACATTTGTGAAATAATTGATAGGAAGTTGCTTGAAAAAAGAACAGGTGTAAATAAGAAATGTAGCAAGGTAAAACATATGTCCTCGATAGTTCCATGCAGAGTGGGCGTTGTTTACCAGGTGCCTTTCTCGTGCGGGCACGTCTACATAGGCCAAACGGGCCGCTGTTTGAATATCAGATTACAGGAACATAAACGTTCACTAGAAGGTAATCCTTATTCACATCTGGCTAGACATTGTAATGAGCATGGGTGAATTGCGATATTTGCAGACACAGTGTGTATTTTTGCGCATGCGGATCAGGCTACCAGAGAAATTATGGAAGCTTTATACATTCACAAAAATGGCCCTAGTTGTGTAAGCGTGCCTTCATTAGCCCTGCAATCTTTTGCATTGATCCTCTGTTTGACGTCATCAGCGTGTGGTCACGCGGTTATAGGTTGTGATTTAAAATATGTGCTCCTGCGCTAATAAATTTAGTTGTGAGAACAGCGCTGGTGTTCGTGTCCCTTCTTCATGTGTGTCCTCGTTGTTCGCGCTGAATCCACCCAATATGTTTAAAGCAGAAGAAGATTGAGCACCGAGCTGCCTGAGAGATGAAGTGCTTGCGGAGATAAAAAAATTACAGTATATCCACTGGTGAATGACGAAGCGCTTGGGCGCAGCTCCTGAAGCAATCATGGTCTCGGGATTCGCTTCTCGTTGAGCCCGTTTCGCAGCGGCGTCCTTGGCGCGCACCGTCAAGCGAGCGCTGCGAAACACTGCCGCCAAGCGAGCGCCCGCCGCTGCGCATCGTCCATGCTCCGCCAACGATCCGACACGTACGACGACGATCCAGGATAATGAGAGAGGCGCTCGCTCCCCGAGCATCCCCGCGCAGCAGCCCATCGGAGAGCAGCGGCACTTCCAGCGCCAACTAGTGTCGATTCACACAAGCGCCATATTCCACACAATTTTATTGGACCAACGCCATCTAGGAAATGAGACGAGAAATGGTGATGACGACACAGATTGTGTACAGCGCCATCTAGAATATCATCCCTGAACTGCAGTTTGCATGTACATCTATGAGACAGCGCCATCTATTGCATCATACGGGAGATCCGTTTACGCCGGACAACGGAGACGTGACAAGGTTAGACTAAGAGGAGCTACGCCCCTAAAAGGAAGTACAAACTCATTAACCCTGTGGAAGGCATCCTGCCCCGGCCAATGCAGAGCAGCTGCGAAAAATGTTTTTTTTTTCCGTGGCCACTGAGCTTCACGCAGCCGACATGTTTCAAACTCTGTTAATCCCATATGGTTTAAAAATATACAATTTTCGACCAACAAAACCAAACATCTTGGCGACTGCTTTCCAAAAGTTGGTTTCCTTTCCTGAAGAGACCTCGCCTTTTATACCAAGCTTTCAATTCTGGCGCAGCACGACCTAATAAGCGGCGCATTGAGAAAGTGCATTCATTAGCATTCAAGGCATAAATTCAGTTCTAACCAAGCAGACGATAGAAAAGGAGGCTACGACTGGAGGGGCCGCCTTTGGACTGACGAATATCGAACACAGAAGCGAAGCCGCAAACAGCTCAAATGCGTTTTACACAATAAACAGTCGTTTTTCAACAGCTAAGCTGTTCTAGCTCGGCGTAAAATGTGCGCCCGAAAACTATCATCATCACGAACGGGTGTGCGCCACAGAATTTGGGCAGATCCCGCGACTCACCATTACGACGTGGCCTGTAATAACCCCGAGAAGGAGTACAGAGAGAGAGAGAGAAAAGAGAACGATAGGAAGAGAGAGAAAGAAAAATTCTTGCCGAAAAATAATTGTTCACGATGTAGGATTCGAATCCGCGTACCCTCGTCAAAGGCGATCGTCTAACCACTCGGCTATCCAGGCTCGCTAGTAGAGCATATCATAGCCTTGTATAGTATAGTGTAGCGAGGGGCTGAGAAAGGGAAGTGAGCGTGACTAGGAGGGGGGGGGGGGGGAGAGTAAATCACAGCACAGAAAGTATAAGAGAAATAGGGAGAAAGAAATGCAGAAAGAAAAGCAAAGAGACAAAGAGAACATCAACGGAAGAGAGAGTAGTGAGAGAGAAAAAACAGAGGAAGCAAGCATCGCGTCCTCTAGTGGCCAGATAGTGCATATCTAGTGACCAGGTTGTGACCTATAGTGCTTATTAGCCTGGCGTCATATTCCCGAGCAAGAAGCTGCGCCTCTCGAAATTAGACACGTCGGTCGACGGGGAGCACGAGCGCCGACGGGTGCGTGCTTCGCCCTGCCAAGCTTTGCGCGACTTAGTGCAAACTGCCCACAATTTTTTACAGAACACTTTCCACTCATCGAAAATGCCTCATTCTTGTTATTTCACGAACATCGGAGAAGAAAAAAAGCGTGCATATTCTTGTAACAGATGTCCTTTACGCACTAACGACAACGCTCTGCAAACAAAACGTGTGAAAATTTGCAATTTTGTTCTGATGAATGTGATGCAGCATGTATTTCTAGAATATAATTTTGTAGTTCTCTGAGAACAATCGGAATGATTTTAACCAGGACACAAAAAGCTCTTTTTCAATATAGTATTTTTTATTGACCAACAGTTTTTTTTATGACTTGAGCGACAAAATTCATTTATTTAAAAATATCTAGGCAAATACAAATGCATAGGTTTATTAATCATATAAAGGTCTATCCGTGCTGTAACTATGAACAACGTGAGACTTTCACATAAGCAGCAATTGTGTCCCGAAATGGACTGAGATTTAAAAACCCAGCGTTTTTCGAGAATTTTTAAGAAATATTTGATTTGCGCAGAATTGGAGAATACATTACGAGATATTTTTCCTTTACATCTATTTGTGCTACGAAGAAAGCTAGGTAACTTGCGTGGCTGTTAGCAACGTCGCCGATTTACGAAAACGCACTCTTCGTAAAATGGCTGTCGTCACCCCGTGACGCTTGTTCATTTTTCCTTTGTTAAAAAAATTTTTCATTTGAATACGAATTGTGATTTCGCGATATTCCGTAAAAAAAAAAACGCCAGGCCTGCGCTGAAACCGCAGCACAGTCACAGCGAAAGCTGGAAGAGCGGCGTTTCAAGAGCCCGTTGTAAGTTCTCTTGGGGCTACAATACAAGTACACTAGAAAGGTACCCACTACGCCATAAATCAAAATTTTCGTGAAGTTGGGAAGCGCCTACTAAGCCATTATTCGTCATTCTGCGGAGAAGCGAGGCACCAGCTACACGTCTGTAAGGGATTATGTGCACTTTTGTTGACGCGACGACACATGACGATGAAGAATTACGGCTCAGCCCTTTGTAATGGGTTGGAAGCTTTAAACGGCCCACCAGTTATGTAATTTGCACTGGGTGACGCCCAGTCGCTATTTCCCTCTGCCGTCATGCTGTATAACATACGCTGACGTGGGAGAGAGACGGGGGAGGGGTGCGAAGAACTTTACTGAGACCCCGAGGAAATGGATCATGCGCTTATGGGCTTCCTTGGCAACCAATACAAGTGCACTTGCGAGGAACCCACTACGCTATAAATCATTGTAATTTTTGAGAAGTAGGGCAGCAGGCACTGTGCCATTTTTCGTCATTCTACGGAGAGCCGTGCTATCTGCTAAACGCATGCAAGGAATTATGCGCACTTTGTTGATGCTGTGCCTGATGACGACGAATAATTATGGCAGAGACCTTTGTAATGGGTTGGAAGCAATCAACAACCTACTCGTTGCGCAATTCGCATTGTGTGACGCCTGGTTATAGAATTCGCGTTGTGCGACGCTTGCTGCTTATTTTACTCTTCTACCACGCTATATTGCATATGCTAATGTGGTTCGTTCCCGACACGAAGCCTGTATAGGATCTTTTTGCAAAGCAGTTTCAACCACCGGCATGGCTCAGAGGTTGAATACTGGGCTCACACGCAGAGGGCCCAGGTTCGAACCTCGTTCCATCCTGGAATTTTTTCTTATTTCGTTTTTTTTCTTATTTCGAGCGATACTGGTTACGGACACCGGCGGCGGCGGCGGCGGCAGCGGCGGCGGCGGCGGCGGCAGCGGCGGCGGCGGCGGCGGCGGCGGCGGCGGCGGCGGCGGACAACTACGGCGCCAAAAACGGCCGGTGAAATGATCTCATAACAGCTTTCGCTGTAATATGGGCATGATGTGCAAAATTATCAGGAATATAGGAGACTTCGAATATGCGACGTTTTTTAATCTTTCGTGGAATCGAGCACGGGGAAAAAGCTCACGCATTAACATTGAATAGTGACAAGAACTTCGCAGCGCGTAGTGAAGCTACAAATGCGAAGCGCCCCATTCAGAGCAAGACAAAATATGGGGGCAACTCTGATCCTTGACGTCTGGCACCTTCGCATTCGTGTTCTCCTTGGGCTAAATTTGTCGTCGCACTGCCGATGCGGATCTCGGAATCCACGTAGAAAGACGACCGCCAGGTGCCGCAGCAATCACAGCTGCTTTCAATCAACTCACTCAATTAATTTTTATTAATTATCCTTACAGTTAATTGGGCCTTTATCATGAGTCCCCTAATGGTTCGATATCATATGTATCCAATAAAACCCTTAACATCAACCATCGATTTTATGCCAGTCTAATTTTTTAAAACAGGTTTTCTGAATGATTGTAAAACCGGAAGCAAGTGCTCGACCGGAAATGCTCGGAAAAGAAACAAACTCGTGCGGCTAAAAAGAGCAGTGGAGCAGTGGTGTGTATTAGAAGGCAGCCGACATTCGTGTTGGCTATAAGAAAAAAAAATTTAAAAAGCTGGAGTTCATGAAGGACAGACTACCTAGAGTCTGGCACAGGGGTCGGCAACCTTCGGCCCCAGGCATGCCGTCAGATATTTCGCATCTGAAGGCAGACATGGCAGTTCTGACCTCAAATGGGGTTAGATGGGAACAACGAAAGATAGCTTCCAGTTGGCATTTTCCGCCATCTTCACACTTAGCCAGATAACGACTTTAATTCCCTTCTTCGCACAGTCCAAAAAAAGGGGCAGAGGTATTCTTTGTGGAAATACTAGGTCAGGGAAAGAGCTTCATCCAAGGATCAGGAGAACTCGTGTCCAAAATGCTTGCACACGTTAGGCTATTAAGCTCGAAGTCGACCTTATCCAACGGCAGGTAGTGAATCTAATCTTTGTGTCTTCGCCTGCTGCAAAAGTTTCGTAGCAGATACCAGCCCACTGCTTCCCGCAGAAAAACTCTGTCTCAAATGTTAGGGGATTTCAAGAAGGAGTTCGAAGTTAGGTTCTCGGATTTTCAAAAACAATTGAGGAGCATCCCATTCGTTTAGAATCACTTTAGGGTGGGAGCATGTACCAGTCTGATCTGCAGACAGACGGTGAGCTCAAAGACGCATTTGATGCAAAAGACACTGTGAAGTTTTACGCTCGCCTCACAGGCTCAAATTTCCCGAGTTTTAAGAGACTAGCAGCAGCCATTATAAGAGTGTTCGGCAGTACATACATGTGCGAACAGACTTTCTCGAGAATGAGGTCCATGGATTCAAGCTTGCGTTCCTGAATAACCAATAAACACCTCCACGAACGTTTGAGTGCCAAACTTCTGCGTCTGATGTAGGTACTTGCGAGTTGGCTAAGAATGTTCAACGCCAAAAGTCCCATTGAAAGAGTCTTGCAACCTTGTGAATTTTGGAGCCTCGTGAAAGAGTTTTGCAACACTGTGACGGGAATGCTGAAAATATTTATGATCTATGTTCCAGCTTTATTTCCAACCTTGCTTTGCCGTGGTGTCGATTCCGTGTTATTCGGCCCTCAAAATGCTGCCGAGCCCTGGTCTAGTAGATAGACACAATGGGTTCCTAAAGATGGGAGACGACGCTGAATAACAAGGATGTGTGACGAAGCTGTATATTATATAATTTACAGGTGGAAAACGATACCAGCGCGCGCAAGAACGGAGTAATTATCGATGCTTGGGAAAGGCCCTGCATGATGATTATGAATGGTGACGACGAAACGGTTGCCTGAAAGTTGCGCATTTGTCCGCTGCTACCTTTTTCGAACTTGCATTAGCCATTGGCCTTATGGAAACCTAAATTCCAAACAATAACATAAATGAAATAGAAACGAGCAAAGCAAAATGGGAACTAAAAATTCCATGATTTTGCCCATGGATGCGTGTATTTATAACCTCGTGAGCATTATTACGCTCTATATAAATTTTTACCGGCTGGTTGCAGCACTAAGGCAGGGTACTAGAATCGATCAACGTGCTCAAAGTCCTTGAGGTGTCATTTTTCTTTATTCTAAAATGAAATAATATATATAAGGAAGGAGGTACGGTGACCTGCATTACAGTCGTGCGGTGCTTCAATTCTCATTCATAGAGTGAAATTGCTCTCGAAGCACCGCCGAAGCACAAGCTTGGGCGGCCCATTTCGTTTCTCTTTCGCGAGCTGGGTATTCCGAGCCATAGCGCAATCAATACACGTCGTAGCCCCACAAAAGCCCGCAGCGCTTGTCTCCTATATCTAATGACCAGTGCAGTGCGAATAGATCGGTCGGATACTTTCGACTTGAATGCATCTACCGATAATTGTTTTATTGTCAATTAACAAGCCGTTGCCTGCCGGCGATTTGTTGCGCCGAAGGCACGTGTAACCATTTACACGCAACCACGCTGCGTTTCGACATGGACACAACTATATAAACGACGCTATGCGCTCAATTTCTATTGGATGTTAAAAGAAAGAAAAGAAAAAAAAACTACGACTTACCGATTCAGTTTCTCCTCTATCGCGACATCGGAGGCCGCTACCTCGGAAGAAACTCACTGGAGTACGATAACTGTGGGACCGAAACGCAATCCCCAGGAGACCAGAAATAGCGAATCACGAAATTAAAGAGGACTTTGCGCAAGCCCCTCTTCGTGCGGTAACAGGATACTATAGTTCAGCGACAGAGCATGTGAACTTGTTTCCTCGAGCTTTCAAGGGGACGGAAAGAGCGCGCAGTTCTGACCGTTAGCTGAACTTAGTCGATATGTGCTTGATTAAAGGACACCCGGTTTGGTCCGCTCCACTTCGTCGACCAATTTACCCGTACTTGGAGACGCTGCTTTGCTCGGAGTGAAGGTAATCCGACGACGTGGGAGGCAAGTCGGTTTATGGGCGAAGACATAACGTCGCGAGGAATGTCAATGCCGTTATCAATTTGGCGGGGCTTCGAAGCAATCGCGAGCGGTTCAGGTGTCGTAAGGACCCAAGCGGAGGCCGATTAGCCGTACAAATCTCTTCTTGTTTGGCTTGCTTGACGCCTAAACACTGCACCGGAAAGACTGTCCGAGTTATGCGAATGCCGAATCATCGAAAGTATCAAGAAAGCAACAAATAAACGTATGTTGCATGAATGGACTTTCATGGTCTTGAAGAATACGCAAATGCAGTAATTATTTTGCATAAGAGCAGTGCAAAAGCCGTAATTTTCGTCATTTACGAGTTCGTTCACAATGTGAACGCGGGTCAAGACCACCGTGTCTTCAAACGAAACATGCTCTAAACCCACAACTTATTACGTACCTGCTGATGGCAACCACGCCATTCTGGAAGCCGGCGGCTGTTTCGGCTGTCCATGAGCGCCATTTTCGCTCGCTTGAGTGGCACATTTGAGGCACTCGGCGCGCTTTGAGTATCGTCCGAATTTACCAGGTTGCAGCCAAATATGACCGCATTAACGAGAGTTTGATGCCACTAAACAATGCATATTGTGACGTGGCCGTGACGTCGACGAAGGCAGCAGTCAGCATGTCAGAGATGAACACCGCGTTCGGACGCGGTGTTCCTTTGAAAACCGCCCCAAATGTCGCACATCCGTTTGTGATGCCACGCTCGTTCTTGTAGCCGTTTTTATCAACGCTGCTATCGCGTACTCCGCACTGTCTTCCTGTTATGACCGCCGTAATGCAAGCTCGGAGCAAACTCGTGTGCCCGAGAAGCTCGGGCCATCCTGCATAGCACCCCAGGTTCGAAGAGTGGACTCCCGATTCTCGAACCAGGTCGTTGCAGCGCCTTCAAGGTAAAAGTAGACGTGGCGCAGCTTGTCCTCGCGGTCCCAGTTGTTAAATGCTGAGACCCACCCTTTCGAACGTCTCAAGCCAGGTTTCCGGGTCATCGCTTGGCGATCCATGGAAGGTCGGCGGCTCTTTGGGTGGCTGCATCACGACAGCTGCAGGGGACGCTACGGCTGTCATCGTGCCCGTTGTCTTCGTCGCCGTGGCTCTTGGCTTGTCCGGTAGGAGACCGTATTCGTGCTGGAAGCCTTGTAGCCTGCGGCTAGCTCGCTGTTGCACGAGGTCTTTGACGTCTTCTTCGAGCTGTGGGCTTGGCTCTCGGCTCTTCGTAGGTGTCCGGAACATCAAGGAAGCAGCACCTCTACCAGATGTCACGTGGTCGTGACGTCGACGAAGGCAGCAGTTAGCACGTGAGAGATGAAACTCTTTATGTCGCCGAACTTGTGGCCGTGAAACTGAAAGTCAAACTACAGCAATACACTGATAGCGGCGAACAAAGCGTCGACTGTCGATCAACTGACAAGCGGTGAAACGCGTCAGCATTTATACATGTGCCGTCGAATATTCCAGCGTTATCGCTGACTGTCGCGCAAGCTCTAGAACAAGCTCGAGTGTTCGGGTCTTTCGCGCATAGGTCAGCCAAAAATGTGGAGCTCACTCAGACTCACACGAATAATATTTTGCCCCTAGAGTTCACTCAGACTCAGACTCACCAAAATTTTCCTAAAATGGACTCACTCGGACTCAGACTCGCCAAAATATTACTCACTCGGACTCACTCAAACTCAGACTCACGGCTATACCTGGGTCTCAGTGAGTGGACTAATGAGTCCGTTAGCGTACAATTAGGTTTTTTGACCATCGTGTCAATGTTCTTTAACACCAATAACTCGCATATTTGGTGCTCTACTTGGCGCCTTTTGATCTCGAACCTTCAGATATGAGTTCTAAGTGGTTGCAATTCAGTAAGGGACATTTTTATTGAAAGTGGTGACTCACACGATATATTCTTATCAAGAAGTTCCTGTGAAAGTGTTCGCGGGGGGGAGGTCAACCTGCCCCCCCTCTCTTCTACGTAACTCACGCCTCTGATGAATAAATATTGAGCTGGTGTATGAACTCTAGTGCTTTGAAGTATGTGTGAGTCGGCGGGATATAAACGTGAGCCGAGATAAGCCTGATAGTAATGCTGACGTTGTGTAGATAGAACCATAGGGCGGCAAAGAAGTGTGGAGCTCACTCAGACTCACTCAAGAAAAAAATCGGCAGATCCCACTTACCGTGGGAGTCGATGTTATGCGAAGCATGAGGCGGGTAGGTGACTGGCGTAACTTTTTTTAGTGAGCGACACGTTACAAATTGATACTAAAGATTTGTATAAATTTCATACGCACACATATATATGCTCAAGAGCCGCATATGTGTTATATAACCAGTTGTTTACGGTTGGGTAACGCTGCCAATGGCAACGTGGGTATTACCAACACCAGAAGCGCTAAGGTGATATGCAGTGCTTATACGTGTCCCGAGAACACACGCACGTTTCACGAACCCGTGTGCATGTGTGGAAGAAGTTCTTCACAGTTCTTGAACAAGGGCGTCATCACCGTGATCAGTGAGCACCAGCAGCTGGTCATGACTTGTTATAGTATCCGGTCGTGATCGTGGTGACGAGGGGTCGACGTGTAGTGAAGTATGTGGTATAGTAGATCTGTTGGAATTCGTGGATGCCTCGGTCATTTCGTCGACAAATTGTCTGTCGACAGAGCCGGCGACATGTCGGAACCTGAAGCCACCCTTCGCGTTGGTGAGGTATAGGCCGTCGAGGCTGGTAGGCCTGGATAGTGCTACGCAGACCAACATCTGTGGCTGGTGTTTGTCGTATTCGTAGGCTACCTGGGCTTATGTGGCCTACGTAGCCTAATCCACAAAGCGGCTGTCAATCAATCTGGCATCATCCTTGGTCAGCATGAGGCCATCGCCCAGCCTCGTAAGAAATGAAGAGGAGACTGCGTCGTTCTGGTGGACGAAGTGCACTTTACCGTGCGGTGATGTGGATATCATATGTAACTTTCGTTAATGTATTCCTCCGGGGTCGAGCAATGCTTCAATATATCTTGCTCAATCATAGGAATACAAATGTAATCTTTATAAGACTGCTATAAAAGCGGAGCCAACACTGGAACTACAGACGTTAATCTGATATGACGCCTGCATCGTAGGAGTACACATCGTAGGAGTATCATGTAGTGATTATTGCGTTTTTTTAAGATTAGACAGCCAGAACCATAACCACAATTGACGTTGCACCGATATAACGCCTGCGTATGCTGTTTTTCCAAACCAGTTTATAGACCTGGCGTGGCTCAGTGGTAAAATATCTGATTGCCACGCAGAATGCTTGGGTTCGATTCCGGCTGGGATCCTAATTTTCATTCTTTCCATTCGTTGAGTCAACGCTGCCGATGTTGGTTTTCCTTAACGATCTAGCATTTAAGTTACCAATGTCTCTCCTCGCTGTTCCTGGGAAGATATAAACTGTCAATCACCTGTGGCGCATACCCGTACCCCGCGGCCCGTGGTAAACGGGTATGTGCCACACGTGTCTAGTGGAAAGGGTTTGACGACGTACGCGACAGGATTTTAATGTTATTCATGTCCTGAACCGGCAATCATATTCGTCAAATACTCTTACACTCTCATGCAAATTTTGGTCTACACCAAGTTAAGGAGGCGATCATGAGAGCACCCAGACGTAGGCGGCTAGATAGATAGATAGATAGATACGTAGATAGAAACGCTCAAAGTGCCAGAGGTTCGCAAAGAAATGCTTCGCATTTAATATATTTTGCGCTTAGGCCTCATTCGGAGTCAGACTGACCAAAACTTCCCTCTACCGGACTGAGACTCACTAAAATGTTTCTGATCCGGACTCACTAGGACTCAAGCTCACCAAAATATTGCTCACCCACACTCACTCAGACTCAGACTCACGGCTCGATCTGAGCCTGAGTGAGTCTGAGTGAGTCGACTCATGAGTGAATTTGCCGACCAATGCTCTACAATAATCTACAATTATCTACAATCTATGATCTACAATAA
The DNA here is from genome assembly GCF_013339695.2 of Rhipicephalus sanguineus. Taxonomy (NCBI): domain Eukaryota; kingdom Metazoa; phylum Arthropoda; class Arachnida; order Ixodida; family Ixodidae; genus Rhipicephalus; species Rhipicephalus sanguineus. The sequence goes on along the minus strand of NC_051176.1, from coordinate 9,577,945 downwards.
TGGCGAAGCTTCTCGAACAATGAGGCGCGGTTTGTGCTGAGCATTGCCGATAGTCTTTGTGGGCGAAAAGCGAATACAGCGAAAGCGATAAGAAACGCACGTGGCAATATGCTGGCCGGGACCAGAGAACACGTCCGAATTATCCGATTTTTCGAATTACCCAGTGTCGAATTTACGAGCTTTTACTGACATCTGTTGAACCCCAAATTAAGAAAATAAAGCGCTTCCCACTAAAGGAGAAGCATTGAGAGCGATAGCAAGGTTTAACGTTTTTCTTGGAATCATCGGATGGTGTTTTTATTACAGGCGAGGGCGATATTATGGCGCGACTCAGCACGCAAAGCAGCAGGATTACCATTGAGAACATATGAAAAGGAGCCAGGGACCAAGCTAAATGTAAAGAGCAGCCGAGCCATTTCATTTTATCGCCAAATTTATAGACAAATATAAGAAAGGTGGTATTATGACTGGGTTTTTTATTGTTAAGCACTAAATACCATTCTGGATAAGTGAAAACATACAAAGAATCGCACATTTATTTTGATCTTGCTTGGTCTTCAAGGCACAGGCAAGTTTAAAAGAAATGAATAAATTATCGTAAGTTCAGTGCGCCCACAGATAGTTTACGTAAAAGAGATAGAGTTATTCCCTGCCCAAGACGGAGTAAATTTGGAACATTGCCGCCGACAAGACAGCATGAGCTTAAAGGTTAAAGCACCTTTTCTTTCGAGGAGCCCACACTTGTTCGGCATGGTCAGAAAGCTCTGCCGATCGGTAGTCGAGGCTCCTGAGAGCACTCGAGCCAAACAGTGTAGCACGGCCTGGAATTTACCATTCATTCTCAAAGTCAGCTAGGAATGGTTCCCTATTTTCTCGACAAATGATGGCATAAACCCAAATGACCGCGCAATAAACCCAAAGGCTCATTTGAGCATCGTGAGCTGCGTAGTTACCGTGGACGCGGCGGGATGCTGCCACGTGCTGCGCTCGCAGTGATCACAATGAAAGTAAGCCGTGCGTTCCAAAACAAGAAAGGGAAGTGCTCATGACGCGCGCTGACGAAGGAACGCATCTTCTTGCCGTCCTCCGTAGCTTTCAGCAAGCTCGTCGTTAGAAAGCATGCGACAGATCTCTGCTCGTACTTGACGGATCATTTTTACGACAGTCGATGCGTGAGGCCATAGGCGCTTTTAATGAAGCCATTCGACGAGTACTTGGAAACGTGTTGCAGGACCCCTTTAAAGCTGTAGCTAGATATTTATTAGTAGAGTTACCATCACAGCCGAGCTTCAAGTACACTTCGTAATCAAGTCCTGGCAAACGCACGCCCTGTAAGCGGGACGCTTCAAAATTCAGAACAACTCACGGCTATGGGAGGCCATGGGAAAGGAGTTAGCTATGACTATTGTATAAAAAAAACAGGCACCCTTCATCGCTGCACGGCCTGCAGAATCAGTGCACGTGGGTTTGGGCCGCGTGAACGGAATCCTCGCTATGGGCAGAATTATCATTGCTTGCAGGGGGCAGCCATCTTGAATGGGGGGCTGCTGATCACATGGAAAGGACGACCGCGATAATGCGCGGCCTGTACTTATCGCATGCTGACTGCGAATAATTGGCTCGTCATTATTTATGACGTAACCAAGCGCGCCCCTAGCAGCCCCTAGCTGCGCGGAATGACGACAGCTGGGGTCAAAATGATGTATGTACGTAAATGTGGGTGCTAGAGCAGAAATAATCTGGTCTCTAGACCAGCGTATGTTCGGCGCAAGCGCCGGTGTATACGCATGCGCAGGCAGCGTCAGCCGCAAAGGCCAGCAATGAATGTAGCACTGATTTTCTTATATGCCCTTATGCTTGTTTATTGCAAACCACTGTTTTTTTTTCCTTGTTTTTTTTTTCATTTCTTCTGAAAGCGTGTACATACCTATATTTATATGTTTGCCGATTTGTAAATTTAGCAAATGGATATCCTTCCTACTATGTATATCCACAAATGTATATCCACCACTAAGTTAAGGTTGCAGTATTCATAAAATAAATAAACAAAATGCTGCGAGGAGGTATACCGTACGCATGGAGCTATTATGCACCACTTCCTGCATGCGTGAAAGAGAATAGCGGCCGCTATGGTCTCCGCTGTACTCCGCTGCTGCTGCTTTTGTGGAGAAAAACGAAAGCAAGGAGGTAAAAACGGCAGCACACTCACAGCGAAAGCTGGAAGAGCGGCCTTTCTAGAAGCCGCTGTAAATTCTCTTGGGGCAACTGCTGCAAGTGCACTAGCAAGGTATCCACTACGGCATAAACCACAATTTTTGTACGGAAGCACCGACTATGCCGTTATTCGTCATTCCGTGGAAGAGCGAGGTACCCGCTGAACACCGTAAGGCATTATGTGCATTTCGATGATGCTGATGGCGATGAAGAACTGTTGCTGAGCCCTTTGTAATGGGTGAGAAGCTTTAAACTACACACTCCTTACGCAATTCGCATTGTGTGACGCCTGGTTGTTATTTCACTCATCTACCACGCTATATTACATATGTTAGCGCGATTCCTTAGCCGACATGACGCCTGTATCGGGTTTGTTTGCAAAGGCGCTTCAAGTACACGACGGTACTTGCTCGATCGCCCCGCAGAGGTTCTAACCCCGTCCGATCCTCAATATTTTTTCTTCTATTTTGCGCGATAGCCGTTACGGCTACGGCAACAAATGGGGCTGTTGTTGTAAAACAACTTTAGCTGTAAAACAAGACTTAAAAGATATTACGTGAAGGGAAGGGGGTTGCGGTATCTGGCGCGAAGTGCGTGAGTTTTAGCGCACTTCACGTCAGCGGTGGATGTTTGTTCCACGTCAACGGTGGATGTGTCATAGATGTTCGCACAGCGTACCGCGTGAGCGGGTAGTCAGCCGCGGTGGAAAATATAATTATCTGGAAATTAAGGGGATGCTGCGAGGGCGCAGCAATGTGCCCTTGCGCGAGCGATGGCTACGGACGCAGGACTGCACGATGCATTCGCGCCATTTCACTCTACCTGTGCCACTTACATAGCCCAGCACATCATGCCTGCTTGGGTCAGTTGTTTTAGGGGCGAAGCTCCTTAAGGCGGCACCCGTTCGTCCCCCGTAGTTGTAGTAGTAGTCGTAGTGCGTAACCAGTCTTACGCTTTGACCTCCATGGTGGTGCCGGTGGGAGATTTTTCCTGTGCGTTGTTGAACAATAAAAAATTCGCAGCGTGCGCGTTAACTAAAAGCCGAATTCTTCTGTCTCTCATTCCCCATTAGCAGCCATTGGCATGTTCCAGTAGGAAACGTTAGTAGAAGTGTAAGTGTTCGCTAAAAGCCGACTTCTTCTGTCTCTCATTCCCATTAGCAGCCATTGTTTACCTCCAAGGTAGTGCCTGGTGAGATTTCTCCTGTGCGTGATTAAACAATAAAAATTTTGTTAAAAAGGCCGTTGATTCATGAAATAAACCAACGAAAGACGCCAGATGTTTTGTAAAAGCAAACGGAAAAGACGCCAGCTGCTTAACGAAAGACGCCAGATGATTTCTAAAGCAATGGTTTTCTAAGCAATGAAAATTCACAGCGTACATGTAAAATTAAAGTGAGCTGCAAGTCGTCATAACAAATCGAACCTTTAGTATAAACGCGCCCGATCTCACGTCGGTGATGATGTACTGGGCAGAATTCACGGAAGATTCACGGTTTACCGATGAACCTCCACAGCTTCGCCCACCCATCATCATTCACTCCGTGGATATGCTGTGATTTTTTTTTCTTCATAGATATGTTCGCGATATTAGCGTTCGCAGTAATGCATTCTTGCGCTGGTATATATTGTAACGTAGCCGTGACGGCAGCCCGAAGACAGGAGACTGGGAGGCTCGTGATGTAGAAGAGAATCCGTTTATTAGGCGGACTTGCGCCCATAAGAGCAAAATGCACACCTTGGCTTTGGCGGCGGCGAACAAAGTCCTCGGCAGCGGTCGGGGAACAGAAATACCCGCTGTAATCACCCGGGCTCTATTTTAAGGCTGTATTGAACGTTCGAGATACGCCCCCAAAATCGGCTAGTACATTCGCCAGCAGTATGGGCCTATCTCATCGCCAACGCGCGAGGCCACGGTCAACCCAGATAATCGCGACGTGTCTCTCATCACGATCCGAGATGATAAGGCCGCATGCAGGCGGCTAGCGGCATGCACAAAACTAACGCTTCGCGGCATTACTCCTCCTTCAAAGAAGCATCGACCCGATGCTCAAAAAACTACAGAACAGCAGGTACAAAGGCAAATAGGCAAATAAGCACAGATCATACACACAAAAAGAAACTAGAAATGCAAACAGGAAGCGTCCTTTAGCGCGCATGGTGAGGCTTTAGGCGGGCGACATGCACCACTTCTGGTCGGGAGCGGCGTCGCTGGGAAGCGCTAGCCCCATCAGGGACTACCTCGTAGTCGAGTTCGCCAAGTTGACGGATGACCTTGTACGGGCCGAAATAACGGCGCAGGAGTTTTTCACTTAACCCGCGACGTCGAATGGGAGTCCAAACTAAACTCTGTCACCTGACTTGTATTTTACTTCACGCCTTCGGAGGTTGTAGTGGCGGGCGTCGGTGCGCTGCTGATCTTTTATGCGTAGCCGCGCAAGCTGCAGGGCTTCTTCTGCGCGCTGAAGGTATGCGGCTACATCTATGTTGTTTTCGTCGGTGACATTAGGCAGCATGGCGTCCAGAGTAGTAGTGGTGTCCCTTCCGTGGACAAGCTTAAAGGGTGTTATTTTGGTGGTCTCTTGCACCGCGGTTTTGTAGGCGAAGACCACGTACGGTAGTATTAAGTCCCAGGTCTTGTGCTCTGTGTCCACCTACATCGCGAGCATGTCCGCAATGGTCTTGTTCAGGCGTTCTGTGAGGCCGTTTGTCTGCGGATAGTACGCCGTAGTCCTTCGATGATCTGTATGACTGTAATGTAGGATTGCTTGCGTGAGATCCGCCGTAAACGCCGTTCCCCTGTCTGTTATTAGTACTTCAGGTGCGCCGTGCCGGAGGAGAATTGATTCGACGAAAAATTTGGCGACTTCTACTGCTGTGCCGTTCGGTAGAGGCTTTGCTTCGGCGTATCGGGTGAGGTAATCGGTTGCCACTATAATCCACCTGCTACCGAAGGTTGACGTGGGGAAGGGTCCAAGCAGGTCTATACCAATATGCTGGAATGGTCTCGATGGTGGTTGAATTGGCTGTAGAAGTCCAGCTGGTCTTGTTGGAGGTTTTTTTCCGGCGCTGACATTCACGGCAACTCTTGACGTATCGCGCAACATCTGCCGAGAGACGGGGCCACTAATACCTGTCCTGGATTCTGCGGAGTGTACGTGTAAAACTGAGGTGGCCAGCAGTGCGTTCATCATGTAAGGCTTGCAGAATTTCTTCTCGGACGCTGCTTGGAACCACAAGGAGGTAAGCTGCCTTATTCGGTGCGAAGTTCTTTTTGACGACCATCCCGTTTTGCGTACAGGAGGAAGATAACCCACGCTTCAATGGTGCAGGGGGCATGGACGCCTTGCCTTCGATGTACTTGATCAGGTGTTGTAGGGTTGGATCTGAGCGCTGCTGTTGCGCAAAGGTGCTGCTGCTGATCGGCCCAACAAAGTCCTCGGTAGCGGTCGGGGAACAGAAATAGCCGCTGTAATCACCCGGGCTCCATTTTAAGGCTGTATTGAACGTTGGAGATACGCCCCCACAATCGGCTAGTACATTCGCCAGCAGTATGAGCCTATCTCACCGCCAACGCGCGAGGCCGCGGTCATCCCAGATAATCGCGACGCGTCTCGCATCACGATCCGAGATGATAAGGCCGCATGCAGGCGGCTATCGGCATGCACAAAACCAACGCTTCGCGGCAATATTTAGAAGGGTATCGAACTATCACGATATGTTTCTGGTGACTTTAGAAATAGCTATGTACGAGTATGAGCGCACTTAGATTTATCATCGTCGTCTGCTCTATAGTCGCGCGCGTTTTGTCATGCTGGTTTCATTTATTGTGAACTCACATACAGCTCAGGCCCTTTCGTCGCTCTTGACAGGTGTCCCCGATATAATCTGTTCGTGGTTGCTTGCGCGCGGCTTCTGATCCTTGCGTCAACAAATCCGATTCTGGTCAGTGATAAACTGCGGCAATCATAGGGAGCATATTCTTGCTAGCAGTTGAATGATGTTAGGATATGCTTCCATGAGAGGTCGTTAGACTTCGCGTTTGCATTTTTTTACCTTTACGAAGCTGTATGACATTTTGCCTTAGTGAAAAGAACACGCACAAGAGGCCAGGATTCTGGGTAAGAACAAGCATCAGGCAGTACGTGAGTTATTAGGCGCCTTTTGCCTAACTAAGTTGGGTGTTGAGTGCATCAGTGACACGTCGATACAGTCTTCAGAGATAGATTGTTTGAGATCTGGTTAGGTTAGGCAGTGTTGTTGGCCATTCTGCGCATGTGCATGTCACATATATATGTACGCTCCCTTTCATGCGTGAAATAAATCGGTGCCGCCCATGTCGTCGTGTTCGTGTGTTCCTTGTGTGTGTTGTTTGTGTGGGTAAAATGACATACAGTAAGGAATACCAACTAGGCCAAGAAGTAGTTCTCTACAAGAAGAAGCATAAAAATGATTCGACAACAACAAAAAATAAAACTGCAGTTACGAGTATCGAAGACGTCATTGCATTGGATTGGGCGCTCGTATGCACGAATCTTCCAGTGATCCTTTGTTCTTTAATTTTTGCTCCCGTATACTGCATTCGCAGAGTTCGATCATTAACGGCCATTATAACGAGCCGCGGTGGCGCAGTCGCGATGGCATTGTATTGTTTAGTGTGAAGTTCGGGATTTACTTCTGGGTCACAGCGCGCCTTATTTTTACGGTGGTGGAAGGCAAAAGAACTCGTGTTAGGATTTAGGCGAAAATGAAAAAAAATCCGGGCGATGCAGTCAATTCTGAATAAATTTGAATTAGTGCATCGCGCCTGGTGGCATGTGTCTTGTTTTAGTACAGTGAAAATCTGCAATTTGTCTTTCTGAATGGCGGCAATCTTTAAAACTCTCTTTTTTGCCTAATGTCTGATAAGTTCTAAAGCGATCCTCATGCATGCTGGCGTGCACACATACCTATTTACTGCGCCCCCTTCACTGATTACCCTAATTTTGGGTTCCATTTGCCTACTCGTATGATGCAGTGACAAGTCAAGTGTATGCAAGTACATCAGCTGTGGCGCCAGTACAAACTGAAGCTCTCAATGAAGGTACAATATTGCCTCATATATAGTTTAGGCGTTCGCTAATTGATGCCATTTTTATGTTTTAATCCATTCTTTTCCTACAGTGCAACAGCGATATATAACCATAGCTCTATGAAAGTACAGTTGTTTTCGTGGGCAGCTTATCATTTATATAACTTATTGGTACTAGCCTATTGTTAATATTATTACATGGAAGTGAAGGGCATACAACAGTCGTAATAAGGCACATATTTGTCGTTCAGTCTCGCCATAGTACAAGTTTGCAGATGACAAAGCATTGTGGCAGTAGAGCCAGCCACAGTTTTATCGAGCAACTGGGCAGGAGCTCACGCCTTGCAGGATCTCGAAAGTAGGCATTGTGAAACGCTGACACGTGTGAAGGCATGTTTCGGTTAAAAAGTGCGATAGCTTATGTGCGATGCCGTGTCGATAGAAGGACGCGTCCCAACATAAAACGTAACGACTGCTTATTAGTGCAGTAGCAGCAGCGGGGCGAACATACCGACGCTGCGCTCAGTCGGGTAGCGAGGGAATGATCACTTCCGAGCTAGGCAGCTTGGTTTTATAGCCACCGCCCGTGACGTAAGCCTCTGGTGACGCTGCGGTGGCGCTGTCCCTTATCTGAGGCGTGGTGTAGCATACAGCCGTGTCACGCCGGGCTAGATAGTGACGAGGCGGAGGCTGCGCCGGTTTGTGCGTATTGTGTCGCCACATAACCCCCCCCCCACGGAGTGCAGAGCCCTCAGGGTCTGCAGAAACCTGGGAGCCGTACCAGACGTCCAGAGCGTGTCCTGACCGGAGCGGGCTGCGACGTCGGCGGCTGTGGATAGATGCCTGTGGATGGAGTGGCGCTGCCCGGTTCGTTTGAAGCGACGTGTGCGGGCTTGAGCCGGTCAATCGAGACGCGGACGTCGCTCCCGTTCAGGCGTAGGGTGAAGTTTTTGTTGTCGCGATGGATGACCAGGTAGGGTCTGCTGTAGGGCGGCTGCAAAGGCCTGCGGACAGTGTCGTCGCGGAGGAAGGCGTGGCTGCACGATGCTAGCTTCTTGAACAGGAAAGGTGTAATCTTGCAGTGATGGGCTGCAGGTGACAGGCGTAAGGCGGCGATGGTGCGTCGGAGCTGGGCGACAAAGTCGGTGGGATCTGTCGTCGTAGTGCTCGATGGCAGTGCAGCGAGAAATTCACCTGCGAGAAGGACTGGTTCCCCATAGACGAGCTCTGCTGGTGTAGCGTGGATGTGCGGCTTGAAGGTGGTGCGAAGACCAAGGGTGATGGCTGGGATGGCCTCGAGCCAGGTTGAGTCCGGGTGGCACATAGTGACTGCTTTGAACTGTCGGTGCAAACGCTCGATCATTCGGTTGGTGCAGGGGTGGTAACTGGTAGTCCTCAAGCGTTCGAAACTGATGGTCAGCCCGAGGAGCCTGAAAAGGTGTGACTCGAACCGTCGTCCTTGGTCAGTGGTTGTCATGATGTGCGCGGTAGTCCCATCTGGTGCACGGCGTTGGTGTTTTGTGATGTGCGGCGCGCCGACGAAGACGACGACGAGACATGGAAAAGGCGGAATCGTGTCGTCCAAGTCAAGCCAAGCCGTGTGGAAAAGAGAGAAGTGGAAGAAGACGAGGAGAGATTCGGGAACGAAAACCGAACGAAGCAGTCGCAGGGTGAAGCGCTTGTCAGGTCCTGGTCCCGAAGCCTACCCCTGTGCCTGGTGACCGCTCGAGCCTGGCTCCCGTCTACCAGGCGCTCCAGCAGCTGGCGCCGGTCCGTTGTTCTCGGACCCGGGCGTACTCCAGACCTGGGCCTACTACTGGCTGTCCGGGACGTCTTTGCCACATCGGCTTTGCCACATCGGCTTTGCCGCACGCTCCGCTCCGACTACGCCTGTGTCATCGCTGCTGTCGGCGTAAGATGCAGCACAACTCATCGACTGATCTGCCCTCGACCGTCACACGGTGAAGTGTTCACACAAATCTTGTGTAGTCCAGTGGGGGACTACGCTGAGGGTCAGACCTTGAGTCCTTCAAGAACGTGTGTCGTGCTAGTAGCTATAGGGCAGTTCGTCGTTGTTGCATTGTAACGCGCCAAGCTTCATCATCATTTTGTGGCATTAAAGCCTTATAACGTCAAGCTGCAAATGTCTTCGTCCATCTCGGCAACAATTCTTTAAGTTGCCGTGATTACCCGAACCTTATCCCTCACAATTGGCGTCCGCGAGGCAGGACGAAGCCGTTTGCACTGAGTTAAAGCCTTTGTAGTGAAGATGAGTGAGCAAGAGCTTATAACGCTAGCGGAACGCATGGGGCTTCAAGGAGCCGAGCTAAAGACGTGGGTAGACGCGCGGTTAGAACGAATCTGTGCAAGCGCGTGAAGAGCGTTCCGCGGAAAGGCAGGCGGCGAAGGAACGTTTGGAGATAGAAGAGAGAACTCTTCAACTGCGAATTAGACTAGCTGAGGTCGAAGGTAGCCGTGAGCCAGCAGCGCGGGACCGATAACCTGAGAGAAGTAAAAGCCGCCCGTGCTTGATCAATCCTCACAACCTGATCCCGGTGTTTGACGAGAGGCGTGACGATCTCGATGCGTATCTCAAGAGGTTCGAACGCGTAGCTGTTGGTCAAGAGTGGCCTGAGGGGAAGTGGGCTACAGCGCTTAGTTTATGCCTCAGTGGGGAAGCGTTGAAAGTCTTCGGTCGTCTGTCGCCAGAAGACTCGATGAATTACCAGAGTACGAAAATGGCCTTGCTCCAGAGGTTTCGTTTCACAGCCGAAGGCTATCGCGAAAAGGTTCGGCAAAGCAAGCCGGAAGACGGCGAAACTGGTAAACAGTACGCCGCGAGATTACAGAGCTTCTTCGATACATGGCTGGAAATGTCGAAAACGTACAAGGACTTTGCATCCGTGCGCAACCTTATTGTAGCTGAGCAGTTCCTGAATAACTGTCACGATCGCCTGGCACTTTTCCTAAGGGAGAAGAAATGCAAGACAGTGGAAGAGATGGCCGAAGCGGCTGATACCTTCTTGGAGGCCCAGCGGCAAACAAACTTGTTGGTATTTCGTAACAAGTCCGGAAACATTCCTAAGGAGCAAGATGAATGTACATGTACCCAGCCTCCTCTTAGATATTTCGTCTGTGATCGACCTGGGCATAGAGCATCTGATTGCCGCAGGAAACCCCAACGAGTCTTCTGTGGGCCCGTCGGAAGCCAGGCCATGATGCAAGAGCATGCCCAAACAACGGTGGGTCAAAGAAGACGACATCTTGCATCGTGTCTACAGACAGAAGTCCGAGACGCCCGGTTGTGCCGATGATTCGCCACAAGACGAATACGTTGCCAGCGCACTCCGAACACGCAACGCCGCAGCTACACGAAACTTTCCGGTGTTACAAGGAGAAGTGTTTGGACATACTGCATCAGTCTTGAGAGATACTGGAAGCAACACCCTGGTCGTGCGCCGGTCCCTTGTTCCCAATGATGCGTTGACGGGTACTACCGCCACTATTTAATTGGCTGATGGTAGTTGCATCGAGGTACCGGAAGCAGAAGTACGGATTATATCGCCCTATTTCACCGGAAATGCGATAGTCAAATGCATGACGTCACCACTTTATGATGTCATCGTAGGAAATGTTCCCGGCGCCCGTGACGCTAATGACTCCGACTCAACGTGGAAGAAGTCAGCGAGCCAGAAGTCGGTGACTAATCAGGCATTCAAGTCTAAAGAGAAACCCAAGGATGGATGCGGGACGAATAGCACAATCATGGTTGGTGTTTCAAGCAAAGGACATCGCCGGAAGCTCACGACTGCTAAATTTGGAAACTTAGAGGTGACACAGGAGTACTTTCGCCAAAAACAAGAGGAAGACCGGTCGCTGGATGTTTGTAGGGCGAAAGTCCACACCATCATCCGCGGCAAAGGAGCCATATACCACTCATTTATGTCTGAGAAAGGAATCTTGTACCGCGTTTACCACTTGGCTCCAGGTAAATCATTTCAACAAGCGGTGGTTCCAAAGGCGTTGCGTGTCCAAGTGTTGAACTTGGCACATGAATCCCCGACATCTGGTCACCAGGGTATCAAGAAGACGAAGGACTGAGTTTTGGAGTCGTTTTATTGGCCCGGTGTACAGGGGGAGGTCCAAAGGTTCGTTAAATCATGCGACGCATGCCAAAGGACATATCCCAAAGGCAAAGTAGGCAAAGCGCCTCTTGGACGAATGCCTTTGATTGACACGCCATTCGAACGTGTGGCCGTTGATATCATTGGATCTCTGACGCCGATTTCAAAGAAGGGCAATCGATACATTCTTACCCTGGTGGATTTCGCCACTCGGTACCCGGACGCGGTGGCTTTGCCCGCAATTGATTCGGCAACAGTAGCAAATGGGCTACTGGAAATGTTTTCCCGTATAGGCTTCCCACGGGAGATTCTCTGTGACCAAGCATCCTGCTTCACATCAGGCCTGATGGAGGAAGTGAATGCTCTGCTTGTCATTCAACATTTGAGCTCGACGGCTTACCACCCTATATGCAATGGCTTGGTCGAAAAGTTCAACGGCACCTTGAAACAGATGTTGCGCAAGTTGTGCCAAGAGAAGCCGAAGTCACGGGACCGATTCCTTGCGCCTCTGTTATTCGCCTATCGAGAAGTACCTCAGACCAGCCTGGGCTTCTCACCTTTCGAACTGATATACGGCCGGCACGTCCGAGCACCCCTGGATATTCTTAAGGAACTCTGGACGGGAGAAGAACTAGAGGAAGATATCAAGACTACCTACGGATATGTGCTGGATCTGCGAGAACGTCTTGAACACACCTTGAAGCTGGCTCAAGAGAATCTCTCCCGAGCTCAAAACTCGCAGAAGAAGTATTATGACCGAACTTCCAAAACACGACAGCTCAAAGTTGGTGACCGGGCTCTTATATTGCTCCCAACCAGGGAAAACAAGCTTCTTATGCACTGGAAGGGGCCATTTCCGGTTACAGGAAAAAAGAGTGACCACGACTATTGGTTGGACCTTGGACACGCCACGAAACTGTTTCACATAAACATGCTCAAGCGCTACGAAGAACGTCAACCAGAAGTCACTAGTCAGGCTTCATCGTTCGTCGTAGTCGAAGAAGGAGAATCAGATTCACCCCTCCCTACATTTAAAGTGAATGAGGGAAAAGGTATTGAGTCGGTCACACTCGGAAGTAATTTAGACGAAGCACAACGCGCTGATATGTGAAATCTCTTGGACGAATTGCGAGACATATTTTCCGAAGTTCCTGGGAAGACGAACCTCCTAGAGTGTCGGCTAGAGCTTACTACAACGAAACCAATCAGCAATGTCACAGTATCCGCTGCCGTTTGCAATGAAGGAAATAGCAGAGAAGGAGGATCAAGATATGCTGAACTTGGGAGTTATTGAACGATCCCACTCGCCGTATAACTCACCCTTGTTCCTTGTTAAGAAACCAGACAACAGCTTTCGCGCGTGCATTGACTTCCGTCGCATTAATGATGTTCTGGTGTCCGATGCTGAACCCATACCCAGAACTGACATTATGTTTGCTGAAGTCGGCACGAAGTCGGTTTTCTCAAAGTTAGATCTTACAAAGGCCTATTGGCATGTACCCTTAGAGGAAAGTTCTCGTCCGAAAACAGCTTTTTCAACACAATCTGGACACTACCACTTTCTCTATATGCCTTTTGGAATTAAGACAGCCTCGTTAATATTCACACGATTGATGAGGACACTACTCCACGGCATTACAAACACAGTGCATTACATAGACGATGTTCTGATTGCCACAGCTACGTGGGAGGAGCATCTAGTGACATTGAAACAATTGTTTCAGAGGATCCGAGAAGCAGGCCTACGGATCAAACCTCAAAAATGTGAGATCGGAATGACTTCCGTCATCTTCCTTGGGCATCAACTCGGAGATGATACAATCCGCCCAGTAGAGAGCACGATAGCGAAGATCGCTAAAGCCCCAAGACCGGAAACGAAGAAGCAGCTTCGCTCTTTTCTCGGCTTGGCGGGATATAACCGAGACCTCATAACTCATTATGCCGCGAAAGCGAAACCACTGACTGAAATGACAAGAAAGATGGAAAAGAACAAGTTAGCGTGGAATACCAAAAGAGAAGAGGCATTTGAAACCCTCAAACAGGCTCTGGCATCTGTACCAGTAGTCAAGGCAGCTGACAAAAAGAAACCCTTCGTATTATGTACAGATGCCTCTGATAGGTGTATAGGCGCTGTACTTATGCAGGAACACGAGGGTCTTCTTCACCCGGTGTCATATGCCAGCCGCCAACTAATGCCCCGGGAGGAGAGATACTCTGCAATTGAAAGAAAGTGTTTAGCGTTAGTTTGGGCGATCGCCAAGTTTCATATCTTCCTTTATGGAACCTCGTTCGTCGTTCAGACTGATCATCAACCGCTACGATACCTCTCTCAAGCCAAGCATTTGAACAGCAGGGTCTTACGCTGGAGTCTCGCATTGCAAGAGTACACCTTTCGTGTTGAGCATATCGAAGGATCAGAGAACGTGGGTGCTGATTATATGAGCAGGCTACAGGTGTAGGCGCTAGCTCTACAACATTAATGTAATTAAGTACAATGTGCCTAGGGACTCCCACAGACAGACTATTGTCTTGGTGCAACAGTTTTGTACATTTGTTTGTCGTAAGTCGTGTCTCCCGCGCACTTTGGACAGTTATCTTTTTGAAAAAAGAAAGACTTTCGAAAGGGGGGGCTTTTGTCATGATGTCCGCGGTAGTCCCATCTGGTGCACGGCGTTGGTGTTTTGTGATGTGCGGTGCGCCGACGAAGACGACGACGAGACATGGAAAGGGCGGAATCGTGTCGTCCAAGTCAAGCCAAGCCTTGTGGAAGAGAGAGAAGTGGAAGAAGACGAGGAGAGATTCGGGAACGAAAACCGAACGAAGCAGTCGCAGGGTGAAGCGCTTGTCGGGTCCTGGTCCCGAAGCCTACCCCTGTGCCTGGTGACCGCTCGAGCCTGGCTCCCGTCTACCAGGCGCTCCAGCAGCTGGCGCCGGTCCGTTGTTCTCGGACCCGGTCGTACTCCAGACCTGGGCCTACTACTGGCTGTCCGGGACGTCTTTGCCACATCGGCTTTGCCACATCGGCTTTGCCGCACGCTCCGCTCCGACTACGCCTGTGTCATCGCTGCTGTCGGCGTAAGATGCAGCACAACTCATCGACTGATCTGCCCTCGAACGTCACACGGTGAAGTGTTCACACAAATCTTGTGTAGTGCAGTGGGGGACTACGCTGAGGGTCAGACCTTGAGTCCTTCAAGAACGTGTGTTGTGCTAGTAGCTACAGGGCAGTTCGTCGCTGTTGCATTGTAACGCGCCAAGCTTCATCATCATTTTGTGGCATTAAAGCCTTATAACGTCAAGCTGCAAACGTCTTCGTTAGTCTCAGCAACAATTCTTTATGTTGCCGTGATTACCCGAACCTTATCCCTCACAGTGGTTACGCGGCGGGGGGCGCCGAAACAGCAATCCAGCCGGTGAAGAAGGCCGAGGCGGTGTCTTCCGTGGTGATTCCCTCGAAGGGTCATGCTTCAGGCCATCAAGTGTACCGATCGATGGCGGTGAGGCAGTAGCGATAGGGTCCAGCCGGGGGAAAGGGTCCTATGATGTCGAGGTGAAAGTGCTCAAACCGACCGGAGGGCTGAGGGAATGTTTCCCAGTGGTGACGTGACGTGCAGGTGCGACACTCCCGCTGCATGGAGGGCCAGACATAGCGGTCAGCCACGAGGCGTGTAGAGGCGCGTGTGCCGAGATGGCTGAGATTGTGAAGCTGGTTGAAAAGACCACGACGATGGGACAGGGGCACATAGGGCCTGCTTCGTCCTGTCGACATGTCGCAACAGATTGTGGTTGTCGACCCTGGCATGGGGACTTGTTGCAGCTGTAATGAGGACCTGCCCTTGAGAAGTTCCTGCAGTTCGGCGTCTGTAGTCTGAGCCTCGGCGAGGACGTCCGCTGTTATCTGCACCGAGCTGATGGCTGCTACACGTGCAAGCGCGTCAGCGACCACGTTGTCTTTCCCGCTGACATGTTGGATGTCGGTGGTGAACTGTGCAATGAACGAGAGTTGGTTCTGCTGTACAGGCGGGAGTTTGTCGCGACGTTGAGAGAAGGCGTAGGTAAGAGGCTTGTGGTCGGTATAGATGGTACAGTTCTGTGCTTCGAAAATATGGCGAACGTGCTGCACTGCTTCGTATATCGCCAGAAGTTCTCTGTAGTTGGCTGGCAAACTTGTCGGGGCGATGGTCGTGGTTTCGTCAGTGTAACTGGTGGTTGAAGGGGTCGTTTTCCGAGCTGCAAGTTCCCTGGAGAAGAATGCCAAGGGATGCCAGGTGTTATCCACGCGTTGCATGCGGGCGGCGCCGATGGCGAAGCTAGATGCGTTCGTGAAGAGTCCCAAGCGAGCGTCTGGCACGGGATGGGTGAGAAGCGTGGCGGTGCAGAGGGCGGCTTTGCATTCTTCGAAAGCTTTCGCTAACGTCGGTGTCCACGTGACGGATTGGTTTCCTCCTAGGCCAGCCAAAGCATCATGGAGCGGAGCGTGGTAGTCGGCTGCGTGTGGCAAGAAACGCCTGTAAAAGTTCAGCATACCGAGGAAGCGGCGAATATCTTTAGCGGTGCTGGGTTGAGGGTGATCTTGCAGGTCCGAGATGCGTTGGGGCAAGGGCAGAGGTCCCTCAGATGAAACTTGTATAACTTTGTAACTTGTATAACTTGTATAACATTGTATAACTTTGTCTCCTGCCTGTACTTGATGTATGCTATAGTTGCATGGATCCATACTAGCATTCTGCTAAGGATCCAGATGTTGCTAACATGTTTTTGTTTTACTGTATTTCGTTTAATAATAATGAAGTTCAAAGTTCAAAGTTCAAACTTCGTGGCCGAGGAAGCGGACGATGGAAGCGCCTAGCGTACTTTTTTGGGTATTGAGGATTAGACCGTGGTCATCGAGGCGCTGGAACAGCAGATGAAGGTGCCTGTGGTGCTCTTCGGCGTCGCGGGAAAATACCAGTATGTCGTCAAGGTAAACGAAGCAGAAGTCCAGACCGCGGACGACTTTGTCGATGAAGCGCTGAAAGGTTTGTCCAGCGTTCCTCAGGCCGCAGCTCATGAAGGGAGACTCGAACAAGCCAAAGGGAGTGATGATTGCCGTTTTCGGGACGTCATCCGGATTGACGGGTATCTGTGTGTAGGCCTTCGCCAAGACTTGCACGGAGAACACGTGGCAGCCATGAATGCGATGGGCGAAGTCCTGTATGTGGTGGACGAGGAACCTGTCCGGGATGGTGCGCGCGTTGAGGGCACGGTAGTCCCCACATGGTCGCCAGCCTTCGGTCTTCATCGGGACAAGGTGAAGTGGAGGCCCATGGACCGTCAGAGCGGCGGGCGATTCCTTCGTGGAGCATGGCCTCGAAATCTGCTTTGGCTATGCGCATATGGTCCGGGGCAAGGCGACGGGCGCGGAAGAAAACCGGGGGGTCTGAAGTGGTCCCGATGTAGTGTACGGTGGTGTGCTGCACTTTGCGTGGCTGTCCGCTGGGGCGCGTCAATCCGGGAAATTCGGCGAGGATGGCGTGGTACGGCGAATGATTGTCAACACTGAGTAACTTGATGCTTGGCTCTTGGGCGGTCGTTCGCTGGCCTGGTGTGGAATGTCCTGTTGTCGCGTCGATGAGGAGGTCGTTGCGGCAGTCCGGAAGGAGATTGTAATGGGCCAGAGTCTGAGCCGATAATTGGCTCAGCGACGTCGGCGATGACGAAATTCCAGTGGAGGTCACGGCGTAAGTTTCTGAGCTGTATGTGCAGGCGGACGAAGCCGTAAGTCTTGATTGTGGAGCGGTTTGCCGCACTGAGCTCGAAAGACGTAGGCGGACGAGGACCGTGAAGGTGGGATCGCGGGTACCAGCAAATGTCGAAAGCGTTGTCGACAAGGAACCGGTGCTTCGCGATTTGGTTGGTGAAGAAGATGTGACGGCCTCCGGGTTGGCAGCTTGCGGCCGTCTCTACGAGCTACCCTTGGCGCTTTCCGCATGCCCAGCGGAACAGAGTGGGCGACATTGCCGGGCTCTGTCCTCGAAGCGTCGGTGGTAGTAACACTTGCCGTTGTTATCGGGTTGCCGCGACAAAGTGGTGTTACGGTCGCGGCTTCGCGAGTGGCGGCGCTGGTGCATCGGAAGACGTTCACCCAGGCGTTCTTGAATGGAGGTGAGCTATCGATCGATGTCGTCGATACGGCGCGCAAGCTCTGTGGTGTTCAGCGGTGCGGCGACAGCCTGGATTGTGGGCGAAAACTGCGGCAAGGAGGCTTCGATGACGCGATCAGCAATATCCGCAAGTCCGTCGAGAGGCAGCCAAACCTGAGCAGGCTGAATTGCCTGGACGTGCGGCGGGAGTCGTTGAAACCAAAGCGCTCGCAGGAAGGAATCGTGGACTTGCATGTTGCCCGCGAGCACACGCATGTGGCGCAGGAGCTGCAAAGGTTCGCGCTCGGCAAGCTCTGCGGACTGAAGTTGTCGTACCTTCTGGTCTTCCGAGAGCGACAGGCGGTGGATGAGTGCAGTCTTGAGGTGTTCATAGTGGTTGGCCGTTGGTGGCTTGGCAAGGATATCCCGGACCTCGCTGACATAATGTGCGTGCAGGTGGGCGACGGCGTAATCGTAGCGGGTCCGTTCTTGCTTGATGCGCGCCAGGGAGAACTGGGCCTCGACCTGGGGGAACCAGACCTCGGGCGAGTCTGCCCAAAACGGCGGAAGCTTGACAGCGACACGCCAGGTGTGGTATGAGGCAGCGTGCGAGATGCCTTCTGCAGGGGCTCTCACGTCCTCAGCGGCGCCGGCAGGTACGGCCAGGGGTGCGGAGACGTTGCCAGGATGTTGCTGCTGGAGGGCCTGCAGTTCATGTTGAAGTTCTTGTACATGTTAGCGAAGAGCGGCAAGCGCTTCCAGGTCGGCCATGACGGTGCGGTGTGTTCGTTTTCCGGGTCACCAGATGTGGGATGCCGTGTCGATAGAAGGACGCATCCCAACATAAAACGTAACGACTGTATATTAGTGCAGTAGCAGCAGCGGGGCGAGCATACCGACGCTGCGCATAGTCGGGTAGCGAGGGAATGATCACTTCTGAGCTTGGCAGCTTGGTTTTATGCCACCGTCCGTGACGTCAGCCTCCGGTGACGCTGCGCTGGCGCTGTCCCTTACCTGAGGCGTGGTGTAGCATACAGCCGTGTCACGCCGGGCTAGATAGTGACGAGCCGGAGGCTGCGCCGGTTTGTGCGCACTGTGTCGCCACACTTATAATAAAAAAGTAACGTTAGTAAAATGGGTTTATTGAAATTTCTATATAGTGTGGCAAGAGAACTTTCTGGCGTTCCTTGTTTCGCCGTATTTCTTGCATATTTGTACAGTGGCTGGCAGTTGAGTGGCGTACCTGGAGGGCGAGATCACGTTTCTTCGCAATGCTGATATAAGGGCCAAAGCACATTCTTAGATGGACACACGACCTGCTTGCCTAATTGTTTAGCACTTCTGAAGTTTTACGCAGTAAAAAAAATCAGTATGAACCCGCTGTAGTAGGGGATGTAGAAAACAGATTGAAGATGGAGCTGTTGACGAGGAAGAAGAGGTGGCCAGGGGCACGCTCTACATTCTTATTATTTTTTTTTATACTCGTTCTGACAACAATAAACCGAAGACGTGTCGGTTCTGCGGTCTCTCTGGTCCTTCTGAGACATGGTGCCGTGACCAGGATCATGTCTCAGAAGGACCAGAGAGACCGCAGAACCGACACGTCTTCGGTTTATTGTTGTCAGAACGAGTATCAAAAAAAATAATAAGAATGTAGAGCGTGCCCCTGGCCACCTCTTCTTCCTCGTCAACAGCTCCATCTTCAATCTGTTTTCTACATCTTCCCGCCGGCCAGATTCAACGGATGCAGCCTTCGAGCGAATACAACAGCTGAATCGGTCTCTTGACCAGTTTTCCTTCAGATGTCCGAAGCAAACATGTCCTCACTAGTCCATCCTTGCCTCGGAAAATCTTTTCAACCTTACGGTTCAAGGTCCTGTAGATCTTCGTTCTGTTCCACTGAAATCATCGACGGTTATGGTCCTCAAGGTCAGTGCCAACTCTGACACGATCACCGATGAACTGCAGAAGTTCTGGGATTTGGAAAGCATGGGAATCACGGAGAAACCCGAGACAAAGCCAAGCGATAACCGTGTGATACAGTACATCAGAGAAACAATGGAGTTCAAGGCAGGAAGGTATCAAGTGCGGCTACCATGGAAGGAAAACGTAACGTTATGTGACAACAAGGCAGTTGCAGAGAAGAGGCTTATGCAGGTGACAAAGAAATTATGGAAAAATCGCCATGACCTTCAAGCCTACGACAAAGCTATTCGAGAATACTTCGAGAAAGAAATAGCAGAAAACGTCGAAGAACCTGCCGGAACAGACGTACGGAACAAATTTGTCTATTATATGCCCCATCAGGCTGTGATCAAGAAAGAAAGAACAACGACAAAGATACGGATCGTATTTGACGCATCGTCAAGTCAAAACCCAGGGGAATCACTGAATGACAACCTGGAAAATGGGCCAAACCTTAACCCCGATATCACAAGTTTGCTGATGAACTTTCGACAACACAGGATTGTCATGTCAGCAGACGTGGAAAAAGCGTTCCTGCAAATAGCAATACAAGAAAATGACCGAGACGCACTGAGATTTCTGTGGTGGGAAGAAATACCCAGCGAAGCTATGCCAAGCCCGGAGATAAGAACATGGAGGATGACGAGAGTAACTTTCGGCACTACACCAAGTAGCTTTCTTCTAGCGGCCACAATTCATCGACACTTGGATGACTTCGAAGAAAAGTATCACGCAGTTGTGGCGCAACTCCGAAAAGGAATATACGTCGACGACGTCTTACTAGGAGCCGATGATTACTCGACAGCTGCTAAACTGTACAAAGAAGCAAGATACATTTTTCGTGGTGCAGGAATGAACTTAAGGAAATGGACTTCAAATGACGCCAAACTACGAAATCTATTTGACGAAGAAGGAGAAGATTTAGATAGAAGAATCAGAAAAGAAGGACAAATCAAGGTTTTGGGATTGAAATGGAATTTTGTCGACGACCTGCTGAGCTTCCCAGACACTACGTGGCGACAGGACATGGATACAAGACAACTTTCAAAACGTCAGGTTTTGCAAGCTACGGCAAAGCTATACGACCCTTTAGGTTTTTTGACACCATTTTCTGTTAGAGCAAAGATGTTGATGCAGAAGATTTGGATAGAAAACCTAAAATGGGACGACCCGTTACCGAGCCAGCACCGATCAGCGTGGAAGGATTGGGCAGAGGAGCTTCAGCATCTGGATAACTTCACTATTAACAGATGCTATGACTACAACAAGCAAGCTGAGGTGGAAGCATCAACTGTACACGTTTTCTCAGATGCAAGCCCAATGGCATACGGAGCAGCAGCATATCTCGTAACAGAATACTCAGATGGCAGCAATGAGGCCAGTTTACTCATGGAAAAAGGTAGAGTCGCTCCAATCAAAAAGATTACACTGGCAAGAATGGAGTTGTTGGCCGCCACAGTATCAGTTCGATTGGCCAGTCATATAACTGAGAATTTCATCAGGAAAGCAAGAAGCGTGAGATTCTGGACTGACTCTCAAATTGTGCTTTGCTGGATCAAGTCAAGCAAGACGAAAGATGTGTTTGTTCGCAACCGCGCAACAGAAATCAAGAACAAGTCTAAAAATAGTCAATGGGGTTATGTTAAAAGTGATGAAAATCCTGCGGATTTGATGACAAGGGGCGTGAAGATGCAACATTTACTGAACAGTGAATTATGGTGGAAAGGCCCCACGTGGATCAGGAACGAAAAACAAAGGCCTGATTATGACATCATGATAGAATCGGACAATGATGACAACGAACACGACGAAGAGATCGTGACAAGCCTAACTACCACAACGAGTCAAGAGAAAATAATCGATGTTAACAGGTTCAGATCGTATAAAAAAGCATTGCGAGTTACAGCGTGGGTGATGCGATACATTGGAAATCTAAGAAAAGAAGCGAAAAAAGGTTCGCTAACAGGAGAAGAATTGGACAAGGCAGAACTGTTGCTGTTAAAGCAGGAGCAGAAGACGTTACAAAACGAAGTGACACGAATAAATGGCAAGATGAAACTGTGCAGCACGGATATCTTCGAAGACAATCAAGGCGTCCTAAGAGTGCGAGGAAGGCTTCAATGGAGTGATTTGACCTTTGATGAAAAGCATCCCATTGTTTTGCCAAGGGAAAGTCACTTGTCAGAACTCTTAGTACTGCATGCGCATCACGTTACCATGCACGGTGGCGTTGCATCAACATTGACACACTTAAGGACAAAGTTTTGGATTGTTCGGGGCCGACAGATGGTAAAATACGTTATAAAGAAATGCATCATATGTAGGAAGTTCAATTCCCGACCAATGACGCAAGAAACGGCACCACTTCCAGCTGACAGGATAACGAAGACGAGGCCATTCGTCATAGTTGGTGTGGACTTCGCTGGACCACTAAATGCTCGAGAGGAGAAAGGCAGCAAAATTACGAAGTTATACATTGTGGTATTTACGTGTGCAGTAACAAGAGCTGTACAACTAGAGTTGGTGAAGAAGATGTCATCGGAAGCGTTTATACAAGCGTTCAGAAGATTCGTAGCTAGAAGAGGATTGTGTACGACAATTTATAGTGACAATGCAAGAGCATTCAAGAAATTCGAAAAAGAGATAAACAAAATATTAAAGATGGAAGACGAAAGGGTGCAACAGTATACCAGCAACCTGCAAGTAAAATGGAAGTTCATTGCAGAGTTAGCTCCATGGTGGGGAGGATTTTATGAAAGACTCATCAGAAGCTTTAAAACGTCAATGACAAAAGCTATAGGAGCTCGACTTCTGGATGAAGAAGAACTACGGACTGTGGTTGTTGAGGCAGAAGGAGTAATTAACAACCGGCCTCTTACCTACGTATATGACGATCCCAACGAGCCACAACCCATTACGCCGGCGGATGTTATAGGAGGCAAGCAAGTAATTAACAAGCAAGAATACGACAAACCTGGTGAAAACAGTTTGCTGAATTACTGGAGTAGAAGAAAAGAGGCAATGATGACATGGTGGATCAGATGGAAACAAGAGTATTTAAGGGAGCTGAAGTGTGCTAGCAGAAAAACGGCTGGACACACAGCTATACAAGAAGGAGATGTGCTTCTGCTTGGAGAAGCGCGTAAAAGGACGCAGTGGAAACTCTGTAAGGTTGAAAAGATTTTCCGAGGCAAGGATGGACTAGTGAGGACATGTTTGCTTCGGACATCTGAAGGAAAACTGGTCAAGAGACCGATTCAGCTGTTGTATTCGCTCGAAGGCTGCATCCGTTGAATCTGGCCGGCGGGAAGATGTAGAAAACAGATTGAAGATGGAGCTGTTGACGAGGAAGAAGAGGTGGCCAGGGGCACGCTCTACATTCTTATTATTTTTTTGATACTCGTTCTGACAACAATAAACCGAAGACGTGTC